>NC_080380.1:121802742-122102742 GCF_014773155.1 Arachis stenosperma | reverse complement strand
CTAAAGCTGAACCACTCGGATGGAGTCATGATAATCAACAAGAAGACGGGTGCAGAAACAAGATTTTGGACCCCGGAGGATATTGGATTTGCAAACATTGGTGGAGATTTCTGGATCAGTACAAGCATAAGCCACCATGACAAGGAGCTCGCCAAATGTCCAACTTAAGGACTTTAACTAAAAGTGCTAGGTGGGAGACAACCTGATGAGCGGATATTTTGTACGCTTTTTGGGGGTAATTTCATGTAGATTTTAGCATGTTTCAGTTAGTTTTTAGTAGAATAATATTAGTTTTTAGGCAAAAATCATATTTCTGGACTTTACTATGAGTTTGTGTGTTTTTCTGTGATTTCAGGTATTTTCTGACTGAAATTGAGGGAGCTGAGCAAAAATCTGACTTAGGCTGAAAAAGGACTGCTGATGCTGTTGGATCCTGACCTCCATGCACTCGAAATGGATTTTCTGGAGCTACAGGAGTCCAATTGGCGCGCTCTCAACGGCGTTGGAAAGTAGACATCCAGGGCTTTCCAGAAATATATAATAGTCCATACTTTGAATGAGGATAGACGACGTAACTTGGCGTTAAACGCCAAGTTCATGCTGCTGTCTGGAGTTAAACGCCAGAAAAACGTCATTATCCGGAGTTGAACGCCCAAAACACGTCATAACCTGAAGTTTGACGCCAAGAAAGGCCTTTGCACGTGGAAAGCTTTAGTCTCAGCCCCAGCACACACCAAGTGGGCCCCAGAAGTGGATTTCTGCACCAATTATCTTAGTTTATTCATTTTTCTGTAAACCTAGGTTACTAGTTTACTATTTAAACAACTTTTACAGACTTATCTTGTACCTCATGACATTTTCAGATCTGAACTTCATACTTTGTGACGGCATGAGTCTCTAAACTCCATTGTTGGGGGTGAGGAGCTCTGCAGCGTCTCGATGATTTAATACAATTCCTTTGTTTTCCATTCAAACACGCTTGTTCTTATCTAAGATGTTTATTCGCGCCTAACTGTGGAGAAGGTGATGATCCGTGACACTCATCACCTTCCTCAACCCATGAACGTGTGCCTGACAACCACCTCCGTTCTACATCAGATTGAATGAATATCTCTTAGATTCCCCAACAGAATCTTCGTGGTATAAGCCGGATTGATGGCAGCATTCATGAGAATCCGGAAAGTCTAAACCTTGTCTGTGGTATTCCGAGTAGGATTCCGGGATTGAATGACTGTGACGTGCTTCAAACTTTAACCTGCTGGGCGTTAGTGACAGACGCAAAAGAGGGATTCTATTCCAGTAGGAGCGGGAACCAACTGGTGATTAGCCGTACTGTGACAGAGTGCGTGAGCATAGTTTTCACTGCGAGGATGGGAAGTAGCCACTGACAACGGTGACACCCTACATAGAGCTTGCCATGGAAGGAACCTGCGTGTGAGAAGAGGAATTCAAGGAAGAGTTGAAATCAAAGGACAAAGCATCTCCAGAACTCCAACATATTCCACAATCCTTTACAAACAAATAACTCTATTGCTCAAGTAACATTGTTCCCTCTTTTATTTTTATAATCAAATCTAGTAATTTCACTTTTAATCCAAATAATCCTTGTTGACATCCTAACCAAGATTAATAAAATAAATATTGATTGCTTCAAACCAATAATCTCTGTGGATTCGACCCTTACTCACGTAAGGTATTACTTGGACGACCCAGTACACTTGCTGGTTAGTTGAACGGAGTTGTGAATTCAACCAGTGCCATAATAAGGATTTTGAATGAACAAGAGACACAATAGTTTTGTGTATATGCCAAAGAGCCAATATTGTTGATCACAATTTCGTCCACCACAACCCACCATGGTATGATCGTCCCTTTTCAGTTTTAATTCTAGTATGTTTTGTTTGTTTTTGAATTTTTATTGAACCTGGAATCATGCATAGCATTCATATAAGCATTGCACTCTGCATACTGCATAATCATAATAAAAAAAAACACGCATGCGATGCGGCAGCGTCGCTGACGCGTCCGCGTCACTAGTGAGTTGGGAAGAAATAAATTGAACAGAGAGTCACGCGAGAGCGTGGCTGGAGGCGCGCCTTTAGCATAATTTGACCCCACGCGACAGCGTCGCTCACGCGACCGCGTCATGTGGGAACTTTGGCCTCCCACACGACCGCGTCACCCACGCGACCGCGTGACCTGAATATCGACATGAAAGGAGTGCATGGCCGAAAGTTGTGCTGGAGTTGGGCAGGACTCGTGTTGGAAGCCCAAGCCCTCCCACGCGAACGCGTGCCCCACGCGTCCGCGTCATATCTCCATGATGGCCACTCACGCGATCGCATGACTCACGCGATTGCGTCACCCAGACTTGGCAAAAATAAAAATTTTGAACAAAGAGTTGTGCGAGCGCGAGGCTGCCCTCGCGCCAGTAGCATAAACTGTGTCACGCGACCGCGTGACCGACGCGACCGCGTGACCGACGCGACCGCGTCAATCCGTATAAGTGCAAGTCACGCGACCGCGTGCCCCACGCGACCGCGTCGCTTGCGTCGCACAGCTTATCATAATTTGCCAAACATCTTATCTTTTCTTCTCCAAATCCTTATTTTTCTTATCTTTTCTTATTTCTTTCTCCTTCCTTTCTTATTTTCTTTGATTTCTCATCTTTTTCACCTCCATTCTATTTTATTTAATTTATTTGCATACTTTCTTCCATTGCATTTTAATTTTGTGCATATTTTTATTTTCTTTTCTAAATTTATTGTTTTTCCATTGGTGTTACTTGTTCATATTCAACTGTTGTTTCTTTTCTGGTATTATTTTGGTACTCAGTGACTTGTTTTACACTGTTGGGTAATATTGTTTAAGTCAATGCTAATCTTTTATGATATTTGTATTAATTTTGCATTGACATGAATTTATATTATCTTGCACTCTCTTTCCTATTGTCGCAAATTTTTGCACTCTTGCTTTGCCATGTACTTCTACTGTTTTCTCACTTGCATGTTGTAACTACCATGTAATTGAGACCCTTATTATCTGGCATTAACACCCATATTTTATTTATTTTCTATCTTTATTTTTGGGTTACTTTTCTTTTTTTTCCTCTTCTTTCAGGATGGCCACCACGAAGGGAGAGGAAAAGCTTTTTAATGGAAAGACAAATAAGTCCACCTGCACAATCTTTGGGGAAAGGCATCAGTTGGAGCAGCCCATCCACTTGTACATCTTAGCATGCACCGAGGACGGTGCAATCTTTAAGTGTGGGGAGGTCGATACCGATCTCCATGGGTTAGTACTTCTTGTCTCAACACCATTGTTTTATTTTCTTTGTTTGTTCATTATTGCATTTGCATGTTTAATTGCATGTTTGTTTGATTTTATGCATTTTAGCCACTGCTTGGTTAAAATAATAAGTTTCTTTTTAAGATTCTATTTTTGAAAATTTTCACTAATTTAAATTTTTGTGTAAATTTGTTTGAAGTTGTAATTGGAACATGGTTTTTGAGCCAAAGAACACACAACCTGTGAGATTTTGAGCTTATTTATATGGTTACATTATTTAACCATAAATTTTTATTCTTGTGTATTTTCTTCTCTATAATTGTAATCTTTGCTTTGTTCCATTCTATATGTCCAATATTTAATATATTTACATGCTTGCATATGATTGAGGCCATTGTTTGATTCTAGCTCACTTATCCCAAAATTAGCCTACCTTTTACATCACACTTGTTAGCCCCCTTGAGCCTTTAATTCCCTCTTGTTCTATAAATCACAACACTAGCCTTAAGCAGAAAAACAAATTTAAAATCCCAAGTTGAATCCTTGGTTAGTTTAAGATAAAAATTGTGTAATTGTTTAAGTGTGGGAAACCTATTGGGAACATGGATGATAAAAACAAAGGGTGGAAAGTTGAAAAGAATGAAATAATTCAAAATAAAATTTTTGGGAAGCATGCTCATGTGAAATCAAAATAATTGAATTACCATGTGCATTAAAAAAAATTTATAATTCAGTATTTGAATAAAGGGGATACAAAAGAATTTCCCAAATGCAAAATAAAGCAATGCACATGGGACAAAATTAAAACTAATGCATGAGCATGTAACATCAAAAGTGGGAAAATATGGGAGAATAGGTAAAGAAGCTTTGCTTTACAAAGTATGTATGTTAGGTGAGATCTTAGACTAATCAAGGATTCACTTAATTAGCTCACTTAGCCTCTTATATATATATCCCTACCTTTACCTCAGTCCCATTACAACCCTGAAAAGACCTCATGATGTTTGCATTAGTATACTAAATATTTGTTGATTGGTTAGATAAAGAACAAAGTTTTAGAAAGTATGATTAGAGAAGAGTAGAGAGATTGACCCTAGACACTTGAGAGATTTGAGCGCATATACACTACCAGTGAGGGTTCAATGCTTGATTCTATGTTCCTTGCTTTCATGAGCTATCTTCCTATAAGTTTATTTGTTTTCACTGTATGATTTGAATTAGTGAAATATGATTTATGTTTGTCTTGGAGAACTTGTTTATTTTTAACCAAGTAGGTAGAAACATTTTGCATTTAGTTGCATTCATAGGTTGCATCTCATACATTCTATCATTCCTCTTCATCTCTTTATAGTTTCTCTTGAGCTTAGCATGAGGACATGCTAATGTTTAAGTGTGGGGAGGTTGATAAACCACTATTTTATGGTTTATCTTGTGCTTAATTGAGTGGATTTTATCAATCTTTCATACTTTTATTCATATGATTTGCATGTTTTACAATTCCTTCCCAGAATTTGTTCTATGATTGAAAACATGCTTCTTTGGCTTTATTTTCTTTTATTTAATCCTCTCTTATTATCATTAGATGCCTTGATATGTGTGTTAAGTGATTTCAGGGATTACAGGGAAAGAATGGCTTAGAGGATAGAAAGGAAGCATGCAAAAGTGGAAGGAATACAAGAAGTTGAAGAAACTGCAAAGCTGTCAGCCTGACCCTCTCGCACTAAAACGACCATAACTTGAGCTACAGAGGTCCAAATGACGCGGTTTCACTTGAGTTGGAAAGCTAACGTCCGGGGCATCGATTAGATATATAATTTGCCATAGTGGCCATACAGATAGGGGACGCGAACGCGTCATTCACGCGGATGCATCGCATCTGCGAAAATCAGCGTGGCAAAATTCACAAACAGCGAACCCTGGGCTATTTCCGGCCCAGTTTCAAGCCCAGAAAACACAGATTAAAGGCTGCAAAGTGGAGGAATGAAGGGGGACTGTAGATCAGATCATATTTCACTTTTCATATTTTAGATGTAGTTTTTAGAGAGAGAGGTTCTCTCCTCTCTCTTAGGATTAAGATTAGGATTAGGATTTTTAGAAATTAGGGATTTCATCTTCTTCATCACAGGTTCAATGTTCTTATTTATTTATTTTCTCTTTTATTTGTCTATGAACTTTTTCATGTTACATTTGATATTTCTATTTAATATAATTTGAGGTATTTTCAGATTTATGATTGCTTTATTCTATTTATGATGTCTTCAATTTAATTTAGAATTTTCCCTTTTGTCTTGGGTTAAATAATTGGTAACTCTTGAATTATCAAATAAAGCAGTGGTTGAAATGGGCAGATCGCTCTAAAGCTAGTCTTCCCATAGGGATTGACTAGGACTTGAGAATCAAACTAATTATTTCACTTGACTAAGTGGGATTAAAATCCAATTCTCATCACAATTAATAAGGATAGGACTTCCAGTTCTAATACCTTGCCAAAGATTTTATTAGTTATCAATTTATCAATTCTCATATTTATTATGAAGCATATAAAGATACATATATCGTGAATAATCATGAATAAAAGAGATGAAGTATTTCTGACCACTTAAGGATATATCAGGACAACATATGTCAGTGTGAATCATTTTTAATATGTCAGAACTTCTCTTAGCACCCTTTTGAGACTTTTTAGTTTGCTTTCCCTTAATGCAATCCACACAAGCATTAAAATTAGTAAAGTCTAGAGGTTCAAGAACCCCATCACTTACTAATTTTTTCATTCTCTCAATAGAGATGTGTCCCAACTTTCGGTGCCACAACATGGAGGATTTTTCATTCATACCATTACCATGCATAACCATATAACCATATGGAATATTATTAGCTAAATGGACTTTAAATAAATTACCAATTAAAGTACCACGTCTAATAATATTAGAATTTTTAATAATGTCAACAGAATCATCATAAAAATTTATATATAATCCTTGTTTTACAAGCTTAGATAAAGAAATAAAATTTTTAGAAAAATATGGAATATAAAAAGTTTTTTCTAAATCTAAAATACAACTAGTACTTAATACAAGTCTAAATGTTCCAACAGCTTCTACACGTGAACGCATCCGATTGCCCATATAGATGCTCAGTTCACTTCTTGTCGGTTTCTTTTTCCTTATGAAACCCTGCATGGTATTTGAAATATGAATTTATGCACTAGAATCAATCCACCAAGTGTTATGATATATTTTAATAAAATTATATTCAAAACACACTGATGGAATAAGATCACAAAGGTACGTACCTTTCTTTTCAAGTCAAACTTTAAATTTTGGGCACTCTTTCTTCATGTGTCCTTTCTTTTTACAAAAGAAACACCGTGCACCTCCTTTCTTCATAGGATGAGATGCAATACCCTTTCCTTTCTTCTTATGAGCATGCTTTTTACTATCTTCATTTGTCACTAATAGAGCACTTTCACCAAATTCTTGAATTAGCCTTCTTTCCTCTTGCACACACATCACCAGTAATTCGTTAATGGACCTTTTTTCCTTATGTGTGTTATAAAAAATATTAAATGGTCCGTACTGGGCAAGAAGAGAATTTAGAATAAGATACACCAGAAATGAGTCAGAGATCTCAACTTCTAAAGCTTTCAGTTGTACTGCAATATCTCGCAACATCATGATGTGTTCACGCACACCTCTTATGCCGGTAAGCCCCATGGATGACAATTGTGCCATTAGGGTGCTTGCAAGTACTTTACTAGAAGACTCAAACTATTCATCAATAGCCTTCATGTAATCCTTGACATTCCCGCAATCAGAAATTGAACCTCGGATACTAGCTGAGATACGAGATTTAATAAACATCATACTTAAATGGTTAGATTTCTCCCACCGTTCGTATAATGCTACCTCGGCTTGAGAACTAGTATCAGTAGGTGCTGGAGGCTCTTTCCTACGAAGAGCATAGTTAAGGTCTGGACACCCTAAGTGAAAGAGAACCTTATCTTTCCATTATTTATAGTTGTCACCACTTAACAAATAAACTTCAGATATAGTTTCAGATATCATTATAGCTGCAAATAATAAATCATGCTAACATTACTCAACTTTAAATAGGCACATCAAAATCCATAACATATGATAATACATGCCAATGCAAGTCATATCAAAATAAATATGAATTATAGTGTCATTAAAATTTACTTGTGAATAAAAATTTTAACACACATAATATTCACTATATTAACTAAAGTATTGAAACTAGAAAGTAAAATCCTACTTCTTAATACTTGTAGGCTAATTAAGAAGTAAAAATATTTTTCATTTTAACCTAATTATATGTAAATAACATAATAAATTCCTATGGATAAGTTCATTATATAATTCACAACAATTACAAATATATCATATTAATATTTATGTAATTTCTTTAAATATAATTATTATCAAGGATGTTGTGGCTACTCATCAATAAATTATATATTAATCATAATATGATATGCAGCGAAAGAATTTATATTGCATGCAAATATAATCATCAAATAAATAAATTCAGTGACATAAATAAAATTAAAAGTGAAGATGATCTAGTAGAAAAATATTTTGGCAATATTTAGAAAATCCAAGTTCAAACTTCACTCCTATCAAAGTTTGAATTTTTTTATAAAAAATTTAAATTTTAAAACCCAACAACTTCAACGTGAAAGTAGCAAGCATTCAATATTAAATCACTTGATTTTTAATTAATAAAATCTAATAATTTATAAAAATGGTATATTTAATACGTACAAAGTCAAATTTATTATAGATATACTTCTTCTAGTTATGATTTGAGGTACGAATATAATTTCAGTGATTTAATTAAATGATATATATAGCACTGTTGATCAAATATTTTATATTATTATGTATTTTTTTTAATGTGTATTTCATTTATGTAGGAGAATAAAAAAGTAATATCTCAAATTGTTTTCTGGTATTTGTTTTGGAAAAATTAATTTCTAAAAATATCAAATTAGCATTTAATCTTTTAGATTATTAAATATATTGGCCTCTATTAAAAAAGTGAGCATGTAGTATGTTTTAATTTGTCTTTTTATATTATCTAAAGTTAATTTATTTAATAAAATTTCATAAATTAATATTTCAATATTTATTTGTTAAGTATTAATTTGTTTGAAATAAAATTATTAAAAATAATCTAAAATATTATTTGTGCATGTTTATTTGCTAGTTAAAATAAAATAAATTCAGTTAACATTAAAATAGTATTATATTTGACAATTATTATTCTTTTTAAGTTGTTCGAAAAAAAATTAAAAACAGTGTCTTAACTAATGTTTAAAAAAATTATTCTTAATTTATATGTACAACTTTTTTGTTATGAAAATACTATATACGATACTTTAATAATAACTTTTACTTAATACAATACTAGAAAGAACTTTAATACAATATCTTGACACTATTACCAAATTATAAGGAACAACCTAATATTATTGTTTCTCTTTTGTTTTTGTCAATGTCGTCCTTTACATTTTGCCATTCTTTTGCTATTCCACCTAACATATTTGGCCATGCTTTTTTCTTTTTTTCCATTTTCACCATTCAATAACTCTATCCCTTTCTGAGCCCATCAGCACCGAGTCCGAACTTATGTAACGGTCACACTGTGGCATCAGCGTTAGGTTGAAAATGAATTAATACTTAAAATAATTTCTAAAATTTGACTCCTGATTTAATTTAATCCTCTAATTTTTAATTTATTGAATTTATACTTTAAAATTTTAAGACGCCATTCAAATTGGCCATTCCGTTCAACTGTCACCAGAATAATAA
Source organism: Arachis stenosperma (assembly GCF_014773155.1). Taxonomy (NCBI): domain Eukaryota; kingdom Viridiplantae; phylum Streptophyta; class Magnoliopsida; order Fabales; family Fabaceae; genus Arachis; species Arachis stenosperma. The sequence continues at coordinate 122,093,617 of NC_080380.1, read as the reverse complement.
TAGAATTCCGCTATATTACCAACACGGATTTGCCAACTTTTGCCAATTTTATTGGACTGAACCCATCAAACACAAAAAAAAAGTCAATCATCCCAGTATATCCTAATTCAAAATTTCCTTCACCCTTTTCACTTAGTCATTCTTTACCACCGCTCTGTATGTTTCCATTCCCCCTCCCCCGTTGCTGAACCTCCCTGCCTCGGAGACGCGTTGTAACCTCTTTCCGACGCCGTTCCCGTCCGCTTGAGGAACGCTGCCCAGTGCCGCCTCTGCTCAAACCCGCGACGTCGCACCGCCACTACCATCATTCTGCCGGAACACGTGCAGTCCGCCACTACCCTCACGACGCGCCAACGCTTTTTCCCATCTTTCGTCGCGGGCTACTGCTGCTCCTTCACTCCATTGTTCTCTAATAGGTTAGTATATGTTTAGGGTTTTATCTAATAGATGATTCTCTGCACTGTCCTAGGATTCATAAACTAGGATTAGTGGTTCAATTGAGGTGTTCTTTAATTTTTACTGAATAACTGGATGTTTCTGTTTTTAATGAAGTTTACATGTTTGACTTGCTAATTTGAATTGATTTTTTCTTGGTATTGGTTCTGCCTGTGATGCTGATTAATTTCTTAAAGGTTATTGAAAAGTGTTTCCTAGTGCATACTAAACCAAATTACTTTCATTTAGTAATTTACTGGCATCCTTTGATCAGGCTAGTTATGTTGAGTTCTTCTTATTTAGAAACCTCTATGTGTTACTGTCTTCATGCAATAGACATTGATTTGTCTTTTTTTAGACATTTTTTTTAATGGATGTGTCCTCTTTTAAAACTTGCTTGAATGTGTCTTTAATTAATGTGTCTTTTATTAGATGTGTCTTTAATAGAGGTGTCTTCTGTTTCAATTTCATTTTTATGCACTTTTTCATGGTTTAGATTATACATAATATTGTGAGTAACTAAATTTAATTGGTTTATCTCAATATTTCAAGTTTTTTATTTGATTAATGGATGTTGCTATTGAATGGTTTTATGTCTTGTTGTTGTTGTACCTTGTACTTAGTTGATGCTTCCATGGTGGTTTGAGAGTTTCTGAAAAAGAAGAACTTGAGACTTAGATTATTTTTTTGTCAAATTAGTCTTGTTTTAAAATTGGAAAATTTATTGATTTATAGCTTTTGAATGGTTTGAATTATGTAAAAGTATTTGAAGTTGCTCTTGGTATTGAGATTATGTTCCTTTTGTTGAGTTTTTTTTTTTAACTGTGCGTCTAGTTGAAATGTGATTAATAGATAAGCTAATTTTTCAGAACTACATGTGGGTGGTTGTTTTTTGAGCTGTAATTCTGTTTTAATTTAGTATTAATCGGAGTCTTTTATTGGATGTGTCTTTAATAGAGGTGTCTTTTGTTTCCATAATTTAGATTTTACGTGAAGTTGTCAGTAACTGAATTTAATTAGTTTCGTTCAATGTTCCAAGTTTTTAGTTTGATTAATGGATGTTGCTATTGAATGATTTTATGTCTTATTGTTGTTGTATCTTGTACTTAGTTGATGCTGGTTTCAAAGTTATTGAAAAAGGAGAACTTGAGACTTAGATTATTTATTTGTCGAATTTGTCTTTGTTTAAAATTTATTGATTTATAGGCTTTGAATGGTCTGAATTATGTAGAAATATTTGAAGTTACTCTTGGTACGGATATTATGTTCCTCTTGTTGAGTTTTTTTTAAACTGTGCGTGTAGTTGAAATGTGATTAATGGATTGACTAATTTTTCATAACTATACGTGGGTGGTTATTTTTGAGCTATGATTCTATTTTAATTTAGTATTAGTTGGATTTTTTGCCTTTATTAAACACTTGTTTAAAACTTATATGGATATGTCTTTAAAATATGTGTCTTATATTTAAAACTTATATAGATGTCCCTTCTGTTTAGAATTTGTTCGGATGTGTCTTTAATGGATATGTCTTTTATTGAAAGTGTCTTTAATGGATGTGTCTTCTGATTAAAACTGGCTTGAATATATCTTTAATGGATGTGTCTTCTTATTAGAAATTTGATGTTGCTTTTCGAGACTTGTGGACTTTCTTTTGTTTCATTCCTAGATTTTTCTTCTTTGTTGGACTTATTAGTGGGTGTCTCTATTGCGACTCTTGTGGAATTTTTTCCTGGTGTGGATGTGTCTTCTCTGTTAGGACATTGATGTGTCTATTTTGTATTTGTTAAACTCTCGCACTATTGCATTGCAACTTTGTCATCATTTTCCTCTTTCTTGTGTGTTTATAGGGAAAGTATTCTCAAGATCAATTCTTTGTGCGGTCATCTGGCACGGAGGATGTTGTTCGTGTATATGCCGAGGTATCTTCACAAGAAGCAGCAAATAGCCTAGCTAGCTCCATGGCTAAACTTGTGGACCAATTCTTGGGTTGACATGCCTCTTCTCTGCGTCCATCATATATATAAGAGCTTGATTTTTCAAAGTTTTGTAATCTTGAAGAGAAAAAAAATCTTAAGAACTTTATTTTATAGAGCATTTTACCAATTGCTGAGATGACTCTAAATCAAATGATTATCCATCATCTTACATGAACATGTTAGATCTGATTTTTCAATCTTTTGGATTTGGAAAAAAATTCTATTGCGATATATTAGAACCGACTGAATTTATCACATAGATTAGCAACATTAAGCTTATTATACAATTTTAGTAGAAAGATTATTGTTGAAGATATTGTGAAAAACATAACTATAGCCTATCTAATTACTTCATAGAATTTTAAATTATTCATATGATACTTTATGAATTTGTATTTGCAAATATGGGCTTCACCAGCATATTCATGGCCAAAGTTAGTACAAAATGCTACCAGAAATTAACCTCAAATTTTTGTTGTCTACTTAAAAGCAATAATGGTTATGGACTATGTATTATTACAAATCGTCCCCTAAACAGAATTCAAAATGTGCTACTTCCACAAGTAATTTATACTCAACAAGCACCAACCTTGTCAAGTGCATCCAAAGCTATCATAATTTTGGATCATTATAATCCTTAATCAAAAAAGTCGGCTTTTCTTCCATCAGTAATGCTCTACATTTCGGTTGGTTATACCAATAATAAGCATCCCAGCAGCCACTCTAGCTTTGATCCGTGAGACAGAATCTTATGATAACAAAATAGAATGAAAGTCAAATGCAAAAATTGAATTATTGATACCACAATCCAATAACATTTAGGTAAAGAACAAAAATCATTATAGCATAGAAGAATGCAGAACTCAAATATAAATGTGTGATCATTTGATGCTTTGAGTGCTTCAAGACCTTTAAGGTAGAAACTGAAGAGACTAACTACTCTTTTATGAAAGGCATAAGCTGAAGAGTACAACTCCAACCATATAACCAATCATATCTAATTGCTCATGGAAGATAAATAACAAAAAAAAGCTAGAATTTAATTTTTAACATAAAAAAATAACATTCACAAATCAGGGGATCATACATGCTTGAATTCAATTTTCAATCCAAAGAAAGCTACATTTCAACACAAACAATATATTACAGACTTGAAAATATTGCTTATTCCTTAAGATAATCACAATTTTTTATGTCAATTAAAAAAATATCATAACAGATTGACAATTGAAGAGTTAAAAACACATTCTGAAACCTAAAACTTTCAATCTAATTTATAATATTCACATCTTTAATTCGGCCAAATTTTTATGATTTTTTATGGGGCAACAACTTCACAACAAAGGTCGAATCATATTCCAAGAATAATCGCATACCTAAATTTTCATTAGCAACAATATAACACAAAATCAATAAACAATGCAAATTTCAAAATGAACCAACACCCAGAAAAAAAATAATAAAATCCTAAATTTTGACATAAATCTACCATCAGCCACATTCATCATCATAGTATATAATAGAAACAACATGTATATTGGAACAACCAAAACAATTAAAAAAGATTGATTTTTAAATTAAATTAGAAGAAAAAGAAAAAAAATAAAAGAAGATAAATTGAATCACCGAAAGGAAGTAGAAAATGATTGAGAAGGTGGATACGAGAGAGAGGGAGTGCGATGCGGTGGTCGGCAGCGATGCTAATCCCGAGGGGAAGGGTGCTACAGTGGTCCTGCAGAGGAGGAAACAACGCATGCAGAGAGCGCGTTGCAGTAAGGGGGTTTGTTCCGGAGGCCACGGGTGCTGCGTAAAGAATCGTCGAGGTGGAGGCCGTGGTGGCACAAATGCGGGCTTGGCCTTAGGTATGCGAGTCATGATCGATGAAGATGCGACAGGCGAACGGTGTGGGTGCGAGTGACACAGATCAGCCAGCGGTGCGACGGGATAGTAGCAACGTGCGCGGCGCACTGTAAAGGCGGGGATACGGCGGTTTGTGTGATGGGAGCCAGGACACTTCCGAAGCTGCAATGAGAGGGAGTGGAGACGTTTATGAAGAGGTTACTATTTTCCTAATCTTTATATTTCAAATTCTATTTAATGCTAATTATTTAAATGTTACTTTTTAATTTAAATTAATAATTAATTATTGTTGGTAAATCTTGGCAGACTCCAACTTGGTTAGGAATACTTTTCCATAATAATGTGACACTCAAATCTCATTATCTTCTTTTTTCTCTTATCATCACCATTCTCAATTCCTCTCTCCTAACACCCCCCCTCTCTCTAACAAACAACGATATTCATAACCTACTAATATTCACACATTCTCACCGTCACTTATGAAGGACCTTTTTATTATCCGATCCTTCTCTTTCTCATCATCACCATCACCATCTTCTCTCTATCAACGTCCTTCCCTTCCAATGCAACAAATAACATTAACAATCACTAACATTAACAAATTGAAGAGAAATAAAAAAATACAACACTACAATTTAGATCCCTTTTAACAGGCACACAAAGATGGCTATGCTAAACTAAATTTGTTGAGAAATTGCAATGGAAACTTGACTTTGTGTAATGCAATGTTGAAATTGTACACAAAATACAGATTTTTTGTGGGTGCAGAAAAATTGTTTGTAAAAATGCCTAAGAGGAATATGATTCTTGAACGAGTTTGGTGATGGCTTATGCACAAGAAAGGCGTTGTTAGGAAGCTGTAGATGTCTTTAAGAGGATGGTGGATGAAGGAGAAGCTATGCCTAATGAAGCAACTATGATCACGATGTTATCTTCAAGTGCTTTTGAGGGTGCTTTGAATTTGGGACAATGGGTGCACTTCTACATTAATTCAAGGTGTAACCTTGTGATTGTTGGTAACACTGGAAATGTATTGCTCAACATGTATGCTAAGTGTGGTTACATACAAATGGGGTTCAAATTTTTTAACATGATTGTGCATAAGGATGTTATTTTTTGGGTGCCGTTATTTGCGATATGGCAATGAATAGTTACAGTAAGCAAGCATTGCAGCTCTTTTCACAGATGGTGGTTCATGATGTGCCCCTGACGATATCATATCCATTGGTTTGCTGTCTGCTTGCAATTATGAAAGAATGGTAAGTGTAAGTGTCTTCAAAGCTATGGCGGTGGAAATGTGTGGGTGTTGGTGGGTTGTGAATGTTGTTGTTTGTTGGGGGAGGGAGGGTTTTGGTAGAAGGGAGGTAGTGATGATGATGGTAAGAGGAAGAAGGAGAGGCATGTGGTAAAGTTTGGGTACCACATCATGACTTTGGTGACGAAGTTAGACAGAAGAGCCAATCTAAACCACGCCTTAAAATTTCAGGGTATAAATTGGATCAATTAAAAATTAAAGGGTCAAATTGAGTCAGTAATCAAATTTCGAGAGTCATTTTAAATATTAACTCCATTTAAAATTGGCTCCATCCCCATTAGCCAAGCCAACCATCACACTCTTTCTCTTACCTAACAACTTGCTGGCTATGCTGATGCCATCACACCCACGTGTTGTCATTGCAGTCATCTGCATGAATTCCAGTACCTCTATATAAACCTTCATTTGTACTGTAGTGCTCCCTGCTAATTGTAAGAACTGCTGGAGGGCGTCATGAGACCCTTGACGCAGGAGCTTCCTTTCTTGCCATCATAGGATTCCTCAGATTATATTTGACCTAATATGTATCACCGATATCATAATGGCTCTCACCTTCTTCCTTGTGTACTTCAAGGAAAAGCCAAAGCATGAATAAAAAGCTAGAGTGTACAAGAAAATTCTGCAAAAATTGTGAAGAAGGACTTGGTGGCATCTCAGTTGCAAAGGGTTGGTTTCAAAATATTAAAATTGTTTGTATACGTGTGACTACTCCGTGAACCCTAGCCATCATCTTTGCCCATAGAGTGCATTTATTTATATGCATGGAATACTATAATAAAAATATAGATACACAAAATTATGTTTAGTAGAAAAAATATGTACATATTGTATTTTAAAATAATATGTATTTTTTTTGACAAAAATATTAATAAGAGACACAATTTATTATTTTTTATTATTTTTATCAAATTCTCATAATGATGTTTTTTATCATTATATTTTTTTTTATAAATTTGTTGTATCGAAAAAAATAATAAAATAAACTTTTATAATTTATTTTAATTTATCACTAAATAAAATATAAAAATACTAATTTTGTGTTTATGTTATTTATATTTTATTTTCAATATCTTGTATTATCCTGACTTATTTTTGTAATCAAATGCAACATTAGCGGAACAAGAGTATGTTTAGCTTATTATACTGTTATACTTGGTTATGATGTACATATTTTAATCAGTTAATGGCATTTAATCGTTTGATCTAGAAAAATTATTGTACCAACCATTTTCATTACAAAAAAATATTGAGTACCATTAGATCTAGCATCGTAGAATAGTGGCGTCTTTACTAGCGAATTTACTGGCGATTTAGGCATGAAATTCGTAGTGACAAAATATTACTGGCGGATTCTTGTTTCCGATGACAAATTTGTCGGTAATAATTGGAGAGAAAACGGAAGAAATAGGCTCGACATTTAAGGTCGGATTTACTATTGGAAAATTCTGACAATAAACCCACTCAATGGAACATTGTGTTTTGATAACCCGCAACATGTTACCGTCGGATTTATCTGCCAGTAAATCCAACAGTAATTGTGCCCTAAATTTGAACCGTGAATCCTGTTTTTCCTCACTTGAATTTCTCTCTCTCTCTAACCTTCTCACCTCCCACTCTCTCTCTACCCCTTTCATCTCTTTGGAAGTCCCCTTCGACGCCGACAACCTCCTTTTCGTCGGTGCTGTTCGTCACCATTGCTGCTGTTGGATTCTACCACTACTACTGTTGCCGCTTCTGCCACCCTCTTTTTCTCGGCGTTGGTGTTAAGGTAATGCTTACGAACTTCCCCTTTTTAAAATAAGAATAAGGTCTAATCTGTTATTATAATTTTGGTATTGATTTGTTATTATAATTTTGTGTTCGTTATTTTATTCTGATTTGTTATTATAAGTTATTATAATTTTGGTACTGATTTGTTATTATGATCTTCGACCATCGGATGACTAGGCGGCTTTAGCAGATGTTGGAGGACGTGCGCGAGCATTGCGACCACCTCACCATTTGGCTCCGCCCAGACATTAACAAGTTACTATACGTCCATTGGGAGTCTAATGAGGGGTTCAAGCGCTGCCGTCTCACCAACATAGCTAACAGGGTATCGGCTAGATCGTCAAAGTATATATACCAATGGATCAGCGATTTTCATGAAGACTAAGGCCGGGCTGATAAATAACTTGTTTCATTTTGTTATTAAGTTCGTTTAGTATTGATGTAATGTCATTATTACTTGACTTTACATGTGGTTTCAAAATGTGTAGTCCAAGTCATTGATCATGAGGTGACGATGGCGGAGACCTTCAAGTATACCCACACGTTGAATGACAACAAGGAGAGATTTGCTGATCAGCGGTCTGCGGATCATTATATAAGTAAACATCATGTGATATACCATTTTTAAATTAACTGCAACCCTAATCATAAAATGTGTTACACAGAACTCCTACACACAAAGATTGGAGGTCGCAACCCAATAATCTCAACGTATTGGAGACAACGGCAGCAACTCCGCTGCACCAACTGTCGATACTGATAGGTTTTGCGCGAGACCACATCCGAACCGTACAAGAATTGCCCAATAGCCTCCATACATCCACGTTGAGACACCAGTAGACCCGTCGATCCCAAGGACGGCGTCGATTTACGGGAGCAGGTGCTACTCTTCACCCAGAGCCTTCACCAACAAGCTCAGCAGCTGCATGCGGGAGTCTGAGGAGAGGTATTAGGCGATCATCTCACGCATGACAGACACAGATAACCTCAAGTTGGAGTGCAGGTGGGAGCTGGAGAGGCTTCAGTGGATGGAGCGGAACATGGTGTCGTACAAGAATCAGATACGCGCTGGTGGTAGCGGCGCTGCTCCTGGTTGAAGCGGCGCTGCTCCTAGTTGAAGCGGCACTGCTGGAGGGATACATACATCACTGCCTAAGCCGCCACCTCAGCAGCAGAACCAGCGAGACGACGACGATGACGACGACTTTCAGTGACTAGGGTTTGTTTTACACTGTTTGATTGTATCATGTCTTCTGTTAGTTGACTTTTCATTTTATTCGTGCATTTGATAAGTTAACGTATTTGACTTCTATTATTTTGAATTTGACTATTAATTGTGCAAAAAATAAATTTAAATACAAAATTTAGAATTTCATCACTAATTTCCTAACAAAAATATTAAAAAATTAAACTTACCGTCGAATTCTCTGTCGAAAATATCCGACGATAAAAATGTGGGAACAAAATAGTTTGGCATCAAATTTACCATCAGAAAAAACCTGCCAATAACTGACACCAGATATTCGTAGCTTAAAAACTAAATATGCCGCTAAATCTATCGCAAGTTACCAGTAAAATTGATACCATCGAATTGAAATTGATACAAAATCCAACGATAAATTTATTACCGGCGGATTAATTTCATTTTTTCGTCAGTAAATCTGACAATACTCGACATTTTTCCTATAGTAGTTGTGTTCAATTATGAGCATTTTGGAGCAATGAAACTAATGATCATAAGAGAATATGCGTGAGGGCAGTTGCAACTTATTACAAAGTAGTGTTGTTGTTGCAAATTGCAAGGACTGGAGAGCAAGCTAATCGGTGGGACTGTGGCTAGTTGCACAATAATTCCAAAGGGGCAGAAGGAAAAGGTATACTTTTAAAGAGGATCGTCTCTATAAAAAAGTTACACAGATGCTTCAATTTTTCTTTTCTAAAATTAGAAAAAAAAAATTACAAAATTCAAAAGATGCCAGAAATAACATGATATATTAGCTATCTAAAGAGAGATATACTTGCAAGTTCTAGAACTAAAACTGCATTTAACGTGTTCCACCATAATTATGCATGACCATTTATTTTAATTTATTTAATGTCACATAATTATGTTAATTGTATATATTTGTGGAAGACGTATAAATGTGTTAGTTTTAGAATCTTGAAAGTATTACTCTTTGAGTAATCAGCTTCGATTCCACCTCAGATATCTGTACCTTTGCTCTCCATGTTGCTCATAAACAAACTCGAGTTGAGGAAAGATTTTAGCAAGCAAATGATCCATATTCTTGGAATACCATAGTCTCCATCTCTTCCATAAAAGAAGGGGAAGGACAATAAGTCCAAACCCAAACGTGAACCCCAACTCAATGCTTAACAAACTCCAGTTAATTGAAGTTTTCTTTTCAGAAGATGGTAACAATGGTTCTTTCATTCCATTGTCACCACAATTCTTGGTTAATGGAAGGCCACATAACCCATCATTACCTTCAAAGGAGTATGCATCAAAAGTCTGAATTTGAGAACCTGTTGGAATTTCCCCCACCAAATGATTGAAGGAGAGATTCAACACTGAAAGAAAATGTTGACTTGAAATCCCAGTAGGGATCCTTCCACTGAAATTGTTATATGATAGGTCCATGGATTCAAGATTCATCAAGTTTCCTATAGAAGATGGAATATGACCAGAAAATGCATTATGTGACATGTTAAGAATATGGAGTGCCCTCAAATTCACAAGCTCTTCAGGTATTGGACCTTCAAGATGGTTAGAAGAGAAATCCAAAGAAGTATAGATAGAAGGAATTCTGGTCAAATTCAAGTGTAAATTTTTGCCGACAATTGTAACTGAATCCAAGATTCTACATCCAAGTTCATTGGCAGTCACATAATAAGCAAATATGTGATCTATCACAGAGTAAGGTTCTCCTCCCAACAATTTATTTAGCTTTATCACAAGATCTTTATCAATGACAGTGAAAAGATCCTTAAAACGTATGGTATCATGGTTATCAAACATGTCAAAAAATAAATTTCCAAATTTTTGATGGGCTTCATTGTCATCGCCCATCATATTTGACCATCTTTGCAAGAGAGATCCAGATACCATACCACTAAAATTATTGGAGGCAAGATCAACAATATGAAGCATCTCCCAATTTCTATTGCTATGTTGGCATTTAACTGGACCATGGAGTCTATTTGACCTTAAAATCAGCACTCTCAGTGTGGCAATGTTGCCTAAAAAGCATGGAAATTCATTTGAGAAGTGATTGTTTCCAAGGTTCAAAACTTGCAGTTTCTGACAGTTGGACAAAGATTTTGGAATTGGACCAACCAAAGTGTTTGAATTGAGATCAAGAAACCTCAAGTTACAAGAACTCGAGATTCGATCAGAAACATAACCTGTGAGTTTGTTTTTGGCAAGATTTAAGACCCTAAGTGTGCTATTCTTTCTAGTCAGACACTTGGGAATAGAGCCCTTGAAGCTATTGTATGAAAGATCAAGCAACCTAAGGGAGGAAAATTTGCAAAATGAATCATCAATTTTTCCTCGTAAGCTATTATTTGAAAGGGAGAAAAAATATAAGAAAGGAATATACTTGTCCAAAGTGGATGGGACATAGCTGAATCTGTTGCTTGAGTAGTCCAAATGGACAGCATATTTTGTGAAAGTGGGAATTAACCCAGGAAGTTGATTGGAATGAAGATCAAGGATATATAGATTAGAATTGAGATTTTCCAAAGGGCCTTCCAAACTTGTGAGAAAATTGTTGGAAAGATTCAAATAGACCAAAGACTCAAACCTCCAAATCCAATTGGGTATTGTTCCATGAATCTGGTTGTTGGATAGGTCTAGTGCATGAAGTTGGAATTGGTTTCTTAAGAAACCAGGAAATTCCCCTAACTTGCAAGATGCCAACAACAGATACTTCATAATAGGAAAGGATGAAAGGCTATGATCATCATTGAAAGGTGGTATATAAACTGATAAATTGTTGTTTGAGAGGCCTAATGTATGCAAGCTTGGTAGATTATGAATCACATCAAGATGTATAGTGCCATTGAATTCATTTTCAGAAAGTTGGAGGAATTGAAGTCCTTTAAGTTGAAAGAACGAAAGGGGGATCTGTCCTTCTAGTCTATTATGGCTCAAATCAACCAAGTGTAGTTGGAAGGAAGAAGCATTTGAAAACTCATCCAATGGACCTTGAAATCCATTATTAGAAAGTGTGAGCTCTTGCAAAGATGGAAGGGTAAAAAGAGATGAAGGAACTTTCCCAAAGAGAGAGTTATCACCTAAATTGATGTTGAGGAGATGCAGAAGGCCCTCAAAATGAGATGATTGAATGGATCCAGTCAAATTATTGTGCAAGACAGAGAAATATCTAAGATTCTTAGATATATTAAGAGATGGAATTGGACCACTAAACTCATTAAACGATAAGTCTAGTTCAACAATTTGGGTGAGTTTTGACATTGAGATAGGCAAGGTTCCATTGAATTGGCAATTGGAAAGATCTAATGTAGACAGGTGCTTCAGATTGGAAATGGAACTTGGTATTTCTCCAGAAAATTTTGTGTTGTCAAGTTTCAAGGTGTGAAGAGACAAATTCTGCAAAAAGTTTGGTAAGTAACCATGAAGATCATGATTATTTGACACATCAAGAACATTGAGAGATTGAATTTGGAAGACACCATTTGGAAAATAGCCACTCAACCTGGAATCCCTAAGCTCCAAGACTTTCAAATTGGAGAAACTCGAGAAGGATTCTGGCACTAGACCTGAAATATTATTCAAGTTTAGTTGAATCACTTCGAGCGCCTCTAGCATTGATATTGAAGAATCAATTGATCCTGTGAGATTGCAATATGACATGCTAAGAACTTGCAGTTTTCGCAGCGATGATAAAGCTTGGCTCCATTCCTTTCCTTCATCTGATATCTTCACGCCATCCAAGAACAACTCCCTGACCTCTGTAAGGTTCTGCACCAGCATGGCAATATTTGGCTTCACAAGTTTGAGAGTATGTTGTGTTGAGAATGATAAAGACAAATCAAGAGCAACTAACTTTGTTAATTGAGATATCTCGGCCAGAATCTGTCCCACAAAGCCTGCATTTGATAGATTTAAACGCCTCAGATTCTTTAGCTTTCCAAATGTGGAAGGAATGGAAGAACCAAATTCATTGTGAGCCAAATTCAAATTCTGCAAATATTGCAGATTGAAGAGGCTTGATGAGTTGTGTAGTCCTCCAGAGATAAGTTAATCACTCAAATCAAGACCAACTACTTGGCCTTTGTTGCATGTTACTCCATTCCACTGACAACAATCATCATCAGTTTTGTTCCACTGAACCAATTTTTTGGATGTAACAGGGTTGAATATAAGGCTATTCTTTAATTGGAGCAACAAAAGCTGTTGATGGCCAAAGCAGTAGTGATTTCTTGCAGCATCAATGCTGATACTAAGGTTTATCAACCAAAAGGGTATAAAGAAAGCCAACAAGATTTGGTGGATTCTCATTGGGATCGGATTTTTGCTACTGGAACTAAGGCTGATATATTAAGAAATTTGAGGATGGTGTATGTAACATTTGGAGCATGATCTATTTATAGATAATCTAAAACTCTTTTTATAGTTGTCGAGTATTATCATTATCAAAAATATTATTTGTACACCAAAATCAGCTATTAAAATTAACCACTAATATATTTGTGTATAAATACATATATAATTTAATTTATTTTCAATATATATTTATATTCCAGTATATATTTTATACTGGTGACTGACTTCAGTAGCTAATTTTGATGTACACGTAACATAACTCTATTATTATTCGTTAGGTATGTTACGATAAGAATGAATGTCCATCAAGTTAACGTTGGGCTGTGCAATATTAAATATATGCGGTGCTTTGTTTCCCCATGGTAGACTTTATATTAATGAAGTTTGAAAAGGTGAATGTTGGACAAGAATAAATAGGGCATGAGTTTGTGATTATATGTACACAACAATAACAACAGATTCTTCCTTCCTTTCTATACAAATAAATCAATCATCTTTTTATGTTGCAATCAAATACCATTCTCCTTATATTACTATTACAATTCTTTCTCTTCTTTTATTTTATAAGTATTTTAAATTCTATTTTCTATTACTCTTTACATATAATATTAATAGCAATATTAACCATCTTTATTATATTGAGATAGTATCAAATGCAAATCTCTCTCTCTTTATTTTTAATACTTTTTCTTATCTTTGTATATATATACACAATACAACATATAATATTATTATATATATAATAATTATTGAGCTAATTATATTAATAATAAAGTCTTCTATTTATACATCTCTATTTTATATCTTTTATTTATTTTACAACACGTTATCAGCACGAGACTCTGATCAAATTTTTAGGAAGACTCAGGTAACAAATTTTCATTATGTCGAAGCTCTCTCATCTTGAATTCAATGCTCTTGATATATCTGGAAACAATTATTTATCATGGATATTAGATGCTGAAATCCATCTTGATTCAATGGATCTTGGAGATACCATTAAGGCCGAAAATAATGCATCCCAGAAGGATAAAGCCAAAGCCATGATTTTTCTTCGTCGTCACCTTGACGAGGGATTGAAAAATGAATATCTCACATTAAAAGATCCTGCAGATCTTTGGAAAGACCTTGAAGAAAGGTACAATCATCAGAAAATGGTGATACTCCCTCAAGCCCGGTATGAATGGACGCATTTGCGTTTACAAGATTTTAAATCTATAAATGAATATAATTCTGCAATGTTTCGAATCACCTCACGAATGAAATTGTGTGGAGAAAAAATAACTGATCATGATATGTTGGAGAAAACTTTCTCAACCTTCCATGCCTCGAATGTGCTCCTGCAGCAGCAGTATCGAGAGAAAGGGTTTAAAAAATATTCTGAGTTAATTTCTTGCCTTCTTGTTGCCGAACGCAACAATGAGTTGTTATTAAAAAATCATGAAGCGCGCCCAGCTGGCGCCGCCCCATTTCCTGAAGTAAATGCGGCAAATCATTACCCCAGAAGAGGTAAATGGCAAGCTTTTAATAACAAGAAAATTATGGAAGGAAAAAGAATTATGTTCAAAAGAGAGGATCTCACCAGAAGTGGGACAAAGAAAAGAATATCGGGCAGAATAAATCAACGGAGGAGAAGTGTTTCCGCTGTGGTGGAAAGGGCCATTGGTCACGTACCTGTCGTACCCCAAGGCACCTAGTCGATCTTTTCCAGGCATCTTTGAAAAAGAACGACAAAGGAAAGGAAACAAATTTTGTTTCAAATGATGCTGAGAACTCCACCACTCATTATGATGTATCTGATTTCTTTGAGGACCCTGAAGGAAATATTGGTCATTTGATCAATGATGGAATAGTTTAATATGTGGGATTGTGAAGTATATATGTAAATAAATAATGTAAAGAACTTATTGTTAAGTTTTATTTTCTATGTATTTAAGTTTCAAATGTGATGTACATAAATAATGAAATATTAATATGAATTTTGAAATTATTAAATGTGTCAAATTTTAAAATAAAATTTTAGTATATGACATTATTTTATGTACAGTGTTTCTTAGAAAAATAATTCTGATCAAGTATTCAATTTAACTGTGCATATTACTCATTTTATTATTTGTTTTTGAAGAATGGCAAGGATATGTAATGAAGATGTATGCCTTGCGGATAGTGCAAGTTCGTACACTATTCTCAAAAGTGATATATATTTTACCCATCTTGTGCCAAAAGAAGAATATGTTAATACTATTATTGGCTCAGGCAATGTGATAGAAGGCTCCGGAAGAGCTGTAATTTTGTTTCTTGGAGGAACAAAATTTATAATAAATAATGCACTATTATCTACCAAGTCTCTGAGGAACTTGTTGAGTTTCAAAGATATTCGCCGAAATGGATATCATGTTGAGACGATGAATGAGGGAAATCATGAGTATTTATGTATCACAACTCATGATTCAAATAAGAAAGTTATATTAGAAAAATTACCCTCTCTTTCATCTGGGTTGTATTATACCAACATTAGTGCAATTGAATCACATGCCACTGTAAACCAGAAGTTTACTAGCCCAAATGAATTCATAACTTGGCACGACCGTTTGGGTCATCCGGGAACAACCATGATGAGGAGAATTATTGAAAACTCTCATGGACATTCACTAAAGAATCAGAAGATTCTTAAAACTAGTGAATTTTGTTGTGCTGCATGTTCTCAGGGAAAGCTAATTTTAAAGCCATCACCAGTAAAGATTGGATTTGAGTCCCCTGAATTCCTAGAAAGGATTCAAGGTGATATATGTGGACCTATTCATCCACCATGTGGATCTTTTAGATATTTTATGGTCCTCATAGACGCATCTTCGAGATGGTCACATGTGTGCTTATTATCTTCTCGCAACCTGGCGTTTGCGAGATTACTGGCTCAAATTATTCGATTAAAAGCACAATTTCCAGAAAATCCAATTAAAGCAATTCGTCTTGATAATGCTGGTGAATTTACTTCCCAAGCTTTTGATGCTTATTGTATGGCTAATGGAATAAGTGTTGAACATCCAGTAGCTTATGTTCACACACAAAATAGGTTAGCAGAATCACTTATTAAGCGCCTCCAATTAATCGCTAGACCCTTACTTATGAGAACAAATCTCCCAACCTCGGTTTGGGGGCATGCTATTTTACATGCCGCAGCACTTATTCGTTTGAGGCCAACAAGTTATCATCAATTCTCTCCTATGCAATTAGCTTTTGGCCAGCAGCCAAATGTTTCCCATTTAAGAATATTTGGGTGTGCAATATATGTTCCCATTGCACCACCTAATCGCACCAAAATGGGACCCCAAAGAAAATTGGGGATATATTTTGGATATGATTCTCCCTCTATAGTGAGGTATCTTGAGATACAAACTGGTGATGTGTTTAAAGCCCGGTTTGCGGATTGTCATTTTGATGAATCAAAATTTCCAACATTAGGAGGAGAGAATAAGCTTCCTGAAAAGGAACTTAATTGGAATGCATCATCGTTGATGCATTTAGATCCTCGATCAGGGCAATGTGAACTAGAAGTTCAAAAGATTATACATTTGCAAAGAATAGCAAATGAATTGCCTGATGCATTTTCCGATACAAAGAGGATAACCAAATCTTACATACCAGCGGAAAATGCCCCAATTCGAATTGATGTCCCAGTAGGACAAATAGCCACGGAAGCAAATACACGCCAGAAGCGTGGCAGGCCTGTCGGTTCCAAAGATAAAAATCCTCGAAAGAGAAAAGAGGTAAATACGATTCCTGTTGAAAAAGACATAGTAAAGACACCAGCAGTTGTCCAAAATTCTGATATAACGCCAGAAGACGTTCAGGTACCTGAAAATTGTGAAAATGATGAGATCTCAATAAATTATGTCTTTACAGGAGAGAAATGGGACCAAAATAAGACAATTGTCAATGAAATATTTGCATATAATGTGGCATCAGATATCATGCATGAAAGTAAGGATCTTGAGCCAAGATCAGTCGAAGAATGTCGACAAAGAAATGATTGGCCAAAATGGGAAGCAGCCATGAAGGCTGAATTAGACTCACTTGCAAAACGTGAAGTCTTTGGACCTATAGTCCGTACACCTGAAGATGTAAAACCTGTTGGATATAAGTGGGTATTTGTGAGAAAACGAAATGAGAAAAATGAAGTCGTGCGCTACAAAGCCCGACTTGTGGCACAAGGTTTTTCACTAAGGCCCGGTATAGATTATGAAGAAACGTATTCCCCTGTAGTGGATGCGATAACTTTGCGTTATTTGGTCAGCTTATCTGCATATCATAAACTGCATATGCATTTAATGGATGTGGTAACAGCCTATTTATACGGCTCATTAGATCGGGATATCTATATGAAAGTCCCTGAAGGATTAAAGATATCTAAACCATCCAATGAATATTCGCAAGGGTTATACTCAGTCAAATTGCAAAGATCTTTATATGGTCTAAAGCAATCTGGACGAATGTGGTATAATCGTCTTACTGAGTATCTGGCCAAAAACGGATTCAAGAATGATGATATCTAACCATGTGTTTTCATAAAGAAATCTGCATCTGGATTCGTTATAATTGCTGTGTACGTTGATGATTTAAATATCATTGGGACTCCTGAAGAGATTCCAACAATTATAAAAACTCTAAAAGAAGAGTTTGAGATGAAAGATCTTGGAAAGACTAAATTTTGTCTCGGCCTGCAGATCGAGCATATAAAAGACGGGATCTTTATTCATCAAACAACATACACAGAAAAGATCTTGAAGAGATTTTATATGGATAAGTCACATCCATTAAGTACCCCAATGATCGTAAGATCTTTGGATGTGAAAAAGGATCAATTCCGTCCTAAAGAAGAAAATGAAGATATCCTTGGTCCTGAAGTACCATATCTTAGTTCCATTGGAGCACTAATGTATCTTGCTAATAATACGCGACCTGACATATCATTCGCGGTGAATTTACTAGCAAGGTATAGTTCCTCTCCAACCAAAAGACATTGGAGTGGAATCAAACAAATTTTTCGATATCTTCATGGAACGGTTGATATGGGATTGTTTTACCCCTATGGATCCAAGTCACAACTAGTTGGCTATGCAGATGCTGGCTACTTGTCTGATCCACATAAAGGGAGATCTCAAACAGGATATCTGTTTACATATGGTGGTACAGCTATATCTTGGAGGTCCACGAAACAGACAATTGCTGCAACATCCTCTAATCATGCTGAAATACTGGCGATTCATGAAGCTAGTCGCGAGTGTTCTTGGCTAAGGAGTCTGATTCAATATATTATGTCATCATGTGGACTGATTGATCATAAGATAGCTCCAACTGTCCTGTTTGAAGATAATACAGCATGCATTGCTCAACTTAAAGGCGGATACATTAAAGGCGATAGAACAAAGCACATTTCTCCCAAATTCTTCTTCACTCATGATCTTCAAAATCAAGGGACAATTGATGTCCAACAGATCCGTTCAAGTGACAATCTGGCAGATTTATTTACAAAGTCACTCCCGAAATCCTCCTTTGAAAGATTGGTACATGAGATTGGGATGCGCCAATTTCGAGACATTAAATGATGTCGGCAAGAGGGGGAGACTGTACTCTTTTTCCCTTGGTCAGGTTTTTTTTTCCATTGGGTTTTTCTTGACAAGGTTTTTAATGAGGCAGTCTCCATCACAAAGGATATTGTACTCTTTTTCCTTCACTAAGGTTTTTCCCACAGGATTTTCCTTTAGTAAGGTTTTAACGAGGCAATAATCCTAAATGGACATTCAAGGGGGAGTGTTACGATAAGAATGAATGTCCATCAAGTTAACGTTGGGCTGTGCAATATTAAATATATGCGGTGCTTTGTTTCCCCATGGTAGACTTTATATTAATGAAGTTTGAAAAGGTGAATGTTGGACAAGTATAAATAGGGCATGGGTTTGTGATTATACGTACACAACAATAACAACAGATTCTTCCTTCCTTTCTATACAAATAAATCAATCATCTTTTTATGTTGCAATCAAATACCCTTCTCCTTATATTACTATTACAATTCTTTCTCTTCTTTTATTTTATAAGTATTTTAAATTCTATTTTCTATTACTCTTTACATATAATATTAATAGCAATATTAACCATCTTTATTATATTGAGATAGTATCAAATGCAAATCTCTCTCTCTTTATTTTTAATACTTTTTCTTATCTTTGTATATATATACACAATACAACATATAATATTATTATATATATATAATAATTATTGAGCTAATTATATTAATAATAAAGTCTTCTATTTATACATCTCTATTTTATATCTTTTATTTATTTTACAACAAGGTATTTGAATATTTTACAACATATTTATTAATGTATACTTACTTTAAAGACTTTAATAAATTACTCTTTTAATATAATTATATTATTAATAAAAATTAGTATTTAGAAATATAATTATTTTAAAATACACTTTAAATATATTTTAAAAACAAAAAATATTTTATGTATTTATACATATTAATTTATATATTTTAATTTAAATAATCAGCAATTAAAATAATGAAACTTACCATACTAGAATAATTAAATATATAATAGATGAATAATTAAACTTATTTATAATAGTATAATAAAACTTTTTTTGAGAGAGCTTTTTTTATTTTAGTGGCAGATGCTGAAGGGAGGAGAAAGTTATTGGGAGTGGATCATTTTCAGTGGAAAAAAATTAGATGATATCCAGTGGAAGATCTCACCGTTTATTGTATTCTTTCTCTCATTTATTTTTGGTCTTATTTATAGAATTAAAGGTAGGAAATTACACTTTATTCTCTTCAATAACAAAAAAAATAAAAAGAATCCATCATCCTTAAAAGCTATTCTATGTTGGAATTGCTGAAAAGCAAAGAACCGGTTTATTTTTGAGAACGAAGTGGTACCGGCATCAAAAGGGGTGGCTGACTCGGTAAAATTTGTTGAAGAACTCCAGGATGGTGCAAATATACGATTTCGTTTTGAGCAATGAAGTTCCTTTTCCTATCTGAATTAATTTTTTGTTGCCTGTGTAGTGGTTATTGGAAGACCCAATTTCTAATTCTTATCCTTAATTGGATGATATTTGTTATTTCTCTTATCATTAATGAATAACAGATATCTTTGAAAAAAAAACTTTTTTTGAGGTGCCAAATATATATATTCGTATATGCAATGAATAAATTATAGCTATTTTTTGGATGTTACAATATTCCCCTAATGTTTGGAGTTTTAAAATTCTTTTACAATATCAATATTGTAATGTGTGTTGGCACAGTATTCTAACAGGTATTCTATTAATAGAACTTTTATTATATATTGATAACATTATTAAATAATTAATACCAACAAATTATATTTTTTAAAAAGGTTAATATTTAAAAAATTAACACTAACTTAAAATTATACTTTTAAATAAAATTATAAGATAATCATAAAATATTAATCTTCCATCTTTATTTATTAAGCAACGTTTTTTTAATTAATGTTTTATTAGTGTTATTTTTTTTACTGAAATAAAATAAAAAATTATTATTTCTCATAACAATTTTTTTATTTTTATCTTTTAAAATTTATTTTGTTTTAGAATTTTATAAACTCATTACAGTACCATCTAAAATATACTGGTATATTTTTTTTATTTAATTTAATTTTATTCACATAATTTAAAATTTAAAATTATAAAATTTTTAAATTAAAGTTTAAATAAATATAATTAATTAATAACTTAATTTAATTTAATAAAAATAAACGTATTATTATATTTATATGATTAATTATATTTATTCGATTTAAAAAAATAACTATTTAAAATAGTTAATTATAAATTAAAAAATTAATATACTCATATTATTTTTAATACGATTATGTTTATAATACTCTTTTATAGTTTGGTTAATTAATAATGTATAAAGTTTTTAATTATTTAATGAACCAATACTCCATATATTTTTATTTTTAAATTAGTTTTCTGTAGCTGAAATTTCTATTATTTTCTTTATATTTGTTTTATCTCTTCTGCTTTAAATTAAAAAATTCTTTATATTTATTTTACCACATAGCTCTCTTTTCCAAATTTCACTTCTAACCAAATTCATCACGGTCGTTCACCACCGTCGTCGGTGTCTCGTTCAACGTTACATCTCCTTCATCATTTCTATTGTTGCGTCACCGTCTCAGAGCCACTTCGTCTCACTGGCTTAGTTAAATTTAATTTTAGATTTTTATAATTAAAACTAAATTTAAAAATAATTTTAAAAAAGTAATCACAAATTAAAAAGTAAAATAGTATTACATTATCATCATATTTGTAACTAGAGTTGTTCCTTCTGATGTTTAATTCATGAAGTTAGGGTATAAATATGTTTTTGTGACTAAATCCGGACCGATCATATCATTTTGCATTGATTTGAATATCGAATTAGAATTAAATTTCTAAAAAAATAAGAAAAGGAAAAAAATTTTGCAACGAAGAAAAATAAAAATAAAAAAATGTAAATGATGGTTAAAGTTTGATTAAGGTTAAGTACAAGTTATATAAATTGTATATTTTTATTTTTTTAATATATAAGATAATTAGCTCAAATCGAGTCCCAAACTCTAAAAAAAATATTCTGTGAAATTTAAAATTTTTTATTTTTTCAATAAAATTAGTGGTGATTTCTAGATTTTTTTTAAAAAAATATTTTTGTCTCAAAATTGTATCTTCTCCTCTTTAAAAAATATTAGAGAGTTAAATCTATTTAATTAAATTATGTATATAAATTATTTAAATTATATTTATTTTTCTTTAAATTTCAATAATAATTTTAAGAATAGTTTTTATTTTTGTGAATAATATTCTCTTTATAATACTTAAATAAATAATTTTTTATTATATATTTATGTTTATTTTTATGAATTGGTGTTTAAATAAGAAGATACAGAACATAAAAAAATTACAATATAAATGTGTTTTAGTATGTATAGTATAATAAAAATAAATTTTGAGTATAATAGAATGAATTAAGTATAAATCAGTAAAATTAAGATACAAAATGCTTAATATAATTAATTTTTTAAAATTAGAAAGAAGAACAATAATTAAATTCATTCTCTTTATACAAAGTATTTATTTTATGTTATATAGTATACATATAAATTTAAATTTTTAAAATTAAAGTTAAATTCATAAATATTTATAAATAATTAATGGCATAGAATTTTTTTCCCTTTTAATATGCTTCCACAAAATAAATGATATTTTGGTCTTTTATTTTAATACATTTAAATAATATTAATACTAAAAGAATATTTTTTTTTAATTAAATAAAATTAAAATTAAAATTAAATAATTTTAATATTAAAGGGTATTTTTAGTCTTTTAAAATTAATACTAAAAATATGTTTTGATTTTTTAATTTTTTAAACATTTTATTTTTTTTAATTATAATGTTATAATAATTTTTTTAAATGTTATAATAATCTAATATGGGTAATATTAATCAAAAAGTGTAATAAGCTTAAATTGGCTTTTTAAGTCTAACGGATTTAATGTAAAATTTTAATCCTAGCCTAAACAAATTTTAAATAAAAATATAAAACAATTATAAATGCTAACTTTTTTCTTAACTTTTTAACAAGAGTTTTAGTACTCCAAAGCTTTAGAAAGTATGTAATCGCGTTCCTAGAAAGATTGTTTAAGACCGTGTAAAAAAAATTCTGCCTAATACCCTGTCTTGACCAAGTAAACGAGTGAATAATGAGTATTCAATTGATAGGTTCAAACTTAAAAGATTACAAAATATCATTACACTAGACAACAATGACTCTCAAAAGATGGGGAGCGAGTTTGTACTATTGAGGTCTTTTGCGTATTGGTGGAGGCTTGACTTTCAAAGATGGGGAGGGAGTTTATATGCTAAAGTGATAAATACTGTTTTTTTTAATAAAATAAATCTTATGAAATATTGTGCAGGAAAGTTTAAGCTCAAAATTAAATTCAAAACATTATTCATTAAAAAATAATAGTACAATTTTTCTTAAAAAATTTATGACAAATTCGATTTGATGATAAAATATTCTTAAAATTTATTCAAATTATATTCTATTGATTAATTTCGTGTCCCTAATAATAATGCTAATAGAATAAAAATTCACTCTAATAGAATAAAAATTCACGTGGTGAGACAGGTGTTTTATTCTTGAGTAAATTACTAAGAAATGTACTAAAAATATATTTTATTAATTAATTTCGTGTGTCTCTAATAGCATAATTATAAGAATCGAATCGTTGATCGAATCAATTAAATTATTGGTTTACTGATTTATTGGTTCAACCAATAAGTTATTATTTAAACTGATAAAATCGGTCTTACGTAAATAAAAATATAAAATAGTTAAAAGATTAAAATTAAAATTTAAAATAGATATCTTCAGTAATATTTTTAAAACAATCAAATTTCAACAAATTATAATCAACAAGTTATAATTCAATTATCATTAAATAAGTATATAAAATTCTAATATTTTTTCATAATAAATATTTTTAATTTTATTTTCATATACTAAAGTAACTATTTTTTATTTCAATAACTAACTCATTAGTTTATATTTATTATATTGTTTTTACTGAAAAATAATATTTAATAAATATCATACAAATCATAAAAAGAATAATGATATTGTAATTAATAAAAATATTTGATATTTTATTTATATATGTTTAATAATATTTATATTAATAATTATGGATAATAAAAAATATAATTAATTTAAATATAAGTAAGTATAAAAATAATATTAACAAAATTATTGTATGTTTTTACTATATAATTAATAATTAGCATATAAAGTAATAAGGAATAGTATAGCTTAGTGGTAAGGACAGTATGCAATAATAAAGAGGACCTAAGTTTAAGCCACATTTTCAAGTATTTTGGAATTTTCTTTGGAACGGTTTTGTTAGACCGATTTTCACTTATTTAGAGTGGTTCTTATCGATTATAATTCTTAAACAGTTATATCATTGGATTGGATACAGTTAAGGGTCCGGTTCACTAGTTTTTGGGTCGAATCGGCCGATCCCACCACTCTCTCTCTTCTTCACCCATTCACCAATCACCTCAATACCTCTTTCCCAAAAGCCCAAGAACTTTATAAGGTGGCGGACAAGTCCTCTACCTTGGCAAGGTTAGCCTTTCCTCATCTCATTTGTCACCTCTGTTATTCAGTTGGAATTGACATAGAGGGAGACATCCTCATTGATGAGGACAAGCCCATCACTAAGAAAAGGATGGAGCAAACAAGAGATCCCACTCATCATGAAATCCCTGAGATACCTCAAGGGATGCACTCTCCTCCACAAAACTATTAGGAGCAAATCAACACCTCCCTAGGAGAATTGAGTTCCAACATGGGACAACTAAGGGTGGAGCACCAAGAACATTCCATCCTCTTTCATGAAATTAGAGAAGATCAAAGAATCATGAGAGAGGAGCAAAAAAGGCAAGGAAGAGACATTGAGGAGCTCAAGCACTCCATAAGATCTTCAAGAGGAAGAACAAGCCGCCATCACTAAGGTGGACCCGTTCTTTAATTTCCTTGTTCTTTATTTACCTGTTTTTCAAATTTTCATGCTTATGTTTATCTATGTTTGTGTCTTATGATCATTAGTGTCTTAGTGTCTATGCCTTAAAGTTATGAATGTCCTATGAATCCATCACCTTTCTTAAATGAAAAATGTTCTTAATTGAAAAAGAGAAGAATTGCATGAATTTTGAATTTTATAACAGATTAATTATTTTGATGTGGTGGCAATACTTTGACTTCTGAATGTATGCTTGAACAGTGCATATGTCTTTTGAATTTGTTGTTCATGAATGTTGGCTCTTGAAAGAATGATGAAAAAGGAGACATGTTACTGAGGATCTGAAAAATCATAAAAATGATTCTTGAAGCAAGAAAAAGCAGTGAATACAAAAAAAAAAAAAAACAAAAAAAAGCTAAAAAAGAAAAAGAAAAGAAAAAAATAATAAAGTCATGATCCAAGGCAAAAGAGTGTGCTTAAGAACCCTGGACACCTCTAAATGGGGACTCTAGCAAAGCTGAGTCACAATCTGAAAAGGTTCACCCAATTATGTGTCTGTGGCATGTATGTATCCGGTGGTAATACTGGAAGACAGAGTGCTTTGGGCCACGGCCAAGACTCATAAAGTAGCTGTGTTCAAGAATCATCATACTTAACTAGGAGAATCAATAACACTATCTGGATTCTGAGTTCCTATAGAAGCCAATCATTCTGAATTTCAAAGGATAAAGTGAGATGCCAAAACTGTTCAGAGGCAAAAAGCTAAAAGCCCCGCTCATCTAATTAATACTGATCTTCATAGATGTTTTTGGAATTCATTGCATATTCTCTTCTTTTTATCTTATTTTATTTTCAGTTGCTTGGGGACAAGCAACAATTTAAGTTTGGTGTTGTGATGAGCGGATAATTTATACGCTTTTTGGCATTGTTTTCAGTATGTTTTTAGTATGTTTTAGTTAGTTTTTACTATATTTTTATTAGTTTTTAGTTAAAATTCACTTTTCTGGACTTTACTATGAGTTTGTGTGTTTTTCTATGATTTCAGGTATTTTCTGGCTGAAATTGAGGGACCTGAGCAAAAATCTGATTCAGAGGCTGAAAAGGACTGCAGATGCTGTTGGATTCTGACCTCCCTACACTCGAAGTGAATTTTCTGGAGCTACAGAAGCCCAATTGGCGCGCTCTCAATTGCTTTGGAAAGTAGACATCCTGGGCTTTCCAGCAATGTATAATAGTCCATACTTTGCCCGAGATTTGATGGCCCAAATCGGCGTTCCAAATCAGCTCAAGACTGCCCAGCGTTAAACGCCGGAACTGGCACAAGAATGGGAGTTAAACGCCCAAACTGGCACAAAAGCTGGCGTTTAACTCCAAGAAAATTCTCTACACATGAAAACTTCAATGCTCAGCCCAAACACACACCAAGTGGGACCGGAAGTGAATTTTTATGTCATCTTTGTAAACCCTAGGCTACTAGTTCTCTACAAATAGGACCTTTTGCTATTGTATTTTTAATTTTTGGACGTCTAGTTCTTAGATCATCTTGGTAGCTATCTTTAGTCTTATGCTATCTTAGATCATGGGGCTGGCCTCACGGCCATGTCTAGACCTTGTTCTTATGTATTTTCAATGGTGGAGTTTCTACACACTATAGATTAAGGTGTGGAGCTCTGCTGTACCTCGAGTATTAATGCAATTACTATTGTTCTTCTATTCAATTCAGCTTATTCTTGTTCTAAGATATTCATTCATACCCAAGAACATGATGAATGTGATGATTATGTGACGCTCATCATCATTCTCACTTATGAACGCATGCCTGATAACCACTCCCGTTCTACAAGCAAACAAGGCTTGAATGTTTATCTCTTGGATTCCTTAATCAGAATCTTCGTGGTATAAGCTAGAATTGATGGCGGCATTCAAGAGAATCCGGAAGGTCTAAACCTTGTATGTGGTATTCTGAGTAGGATTCAAGGATTGAATGACTGTGACGAGCTTCAAACTCCTGAAGGCTGGGCGTTAATGACAGACGCAAAAGAATCACTGGATTCTATTCCAACCTGATTGAGAACCGACAGATGATTAGCCGTGCTGTGACAGAGCGCGTTGAATATTTTCACTGAGAGGACGAGACTGTATCCACTGACAACGGTGATGCCCAACATACAGCTTGCCATAGAAAGGAGTAAGAAGGATTGGATGAAGACAGTAGGAAAGCAAAGAGACGGAAGGGACAAAGCATCTCCATATGCTTATCTGAAATTCTCACCAATGAATTACATAAGTATCTCTATCCTTATTTAATGCTTTATTCATATATCATCCATAACCATTTGAATCTGCCTGACTGAGATTTACAAGGTGACCATAGCTTGCTTCATACCAACAATCTCCGTGGGATCGACCCTTACTCGCGTAAGGTTTATTACTTGGACGACCCAGTGCACTTGCTGGTTAGTTGTGCGAAGTTGTGATAAAAAGTTGAGATTGTAATTGAGCGTACCATGTTGATGGCGCCATTGATGATCACAATTTCGTGCACCAGCCGATCTTCTCAACGGCGTTCTCTTCTGACTAGAATCTCCTCTCCATCGAAATTTTGTGTTGTGAACCGAAACTCTCTCCTTATCTCCTTCAGTGACGATCTCTCCAGCGATAATCTTCATGTTCTCCTCCGGCGGTGCGTTCTCCTCCTCCGTCAAGATTTTCTCCAGATCTGTGAGCTTCTCCTCCTTTTTCAAGCTTCTGCTCTGCTAGCTTCTCCTCCTGCATTAACGTGCCTTCTCCTCCTCGATCTATTTCTCAGTTTGCGTTCTAACTTCTCACTTTTAGATCTGTAACTAAATTCACATTCTCTTGTTCTAATTACTTCAATGATTGCAGGAATGATGCATAGGACAGATCAATGGCGGCATGAATTTGATTCACAAACATTTAGTAATAATGCACTGATTGCACTCTATGTGTTTGTTATTTTGCTTCTTAGAAATTACTTCTGTTAGTTCTATATTTGGCTGTATCTCCCGGTTTAAGACCTGGTGTTTGTTCTTCGTTGCAATTGAGTTTCAAGAATTTCGTGATTTAACTTAAATTCTGCTTGTTTAAAACTGGATAAGTTATTGGTTGCTTGAATTCTTTCTATGTTTCGATTATTGATCATAGTTGGTCCTTCTTGGAAGAAGGATCAAACATTGTTAACCCTGCTGGTTGCCAAGGTTGCCCGGATTAATACTTAACTTTCTTTTTGCCAGTGTATGTCTAGCTAAGTTTTCATTCTCATGCGAAACAAGTATTCATTGATACTTCTATTTCATATGATGAGGAACACATAGATTCTTTGTACTACTCAGAACAATATTATTTTGATGATGAGGAACATGATCATGTGTTTCTAGAACAAGAAATGGATTCTAAGAGTGAATGCATATTTCTCATTCTCTACTCTCACAGCTTCTCTTGCTATTAACTACCTTAACAGATTCCTCTTCACCTTCACCATGAAGAAGAAGCAGCCATGGTTGACTCATCTTGCTATTAGTTGAGTGGTTGAGTCAAACAATTTTTGCTAGACGTAACATGATATGTTTGGATGTCTCTGGGTACTAAGAATGTATCAAAATTGAATTCTGACTTTATGCTTATCTCTTTTAGATAATTACATTATGCATGTCCCCTCAAAACAAGAATTTTGCAATTTTGCTGCAGGCCAAGAAAATGTAAGACTCAATATATCCAATGATTTTTTTTCACTGATCAAGCGAGGTGTTGCTTCCTGCTAGGGGTGTTATCAGTTCGATTTGGTTCAGTTTTGGACCAAAAACCAACCGAACCGATATGTTCGGTTCCTACAAACACACAACCGTTCGGTTTGTTGTTTTTACAACAACCGAATCGAACCGAACCGAACCAATAGCAGTTTGGTTCGGTCGGTTTTTCAGTTTTTAATTCCTGATAAACAGAATAAGAATCACAATAACTAGAGGTTTAAAATAGTAAATAAACTGAAATAACAAGGGTACATCATATCCAAATTCAATACATTTTCAATCCATTCTAATAACTAAGCATAAAACAAACACACTTAGAAATGTCTAACAAATACAATCTTAAAACCAAACAAACCAACAAACACACTTAGCAACTAAATAACAACTAAACCATAGGATGAGAAATAACAACTAAATAATAACTAAACCAATCATAGTTCCTTGTTCATGCACAAGCACAGCAAGGTCTTTAAAAATTTCATTTACTTCACTAATTTGCTGCTGAATTTCTTGAATGTCATGCTCTCTTTCTTCAATGATAGCCTCATTGAAGACAATCTCATTATCTAAAAACAAGACCTCCTGCCTGCAGCAAGATAATGTAATAACTGAGATACTAATCAGGTCAAATCTAAAATTGTCGAAATACATTTTGGTCCATGACAAAATTGGAATTCAATATTAGTCCCTAAATGAATTTGCTAATACTTTCAACCCTAAAATAAAAAATGTTATAACAAGTTAGTACTTCCATTTGGTAGCTTGGGCATTCATTATATGATCATTGAAATGCAGTGTGTTTCAATTAATTACAGATTAGAATTTTGAAATAATTAAATTCTTACAATATATCTTTACTTAGGAAAATAATAAAGAAAAAAAGAAGCATGTTAGCATCAACGTGATTATAGCATAATTTCCGATGACAAATAGGTTACATTTAAGAACTAATTTGATATACATTAATTCATGTTAAAGTTTTCAGATTTTCATCAAATTCACATAGTCTTGTCTGTCATTTATAATGTAAATTCCTCCACAGCACCAGAAGAAAAAAGAAAAAATGAATGTGCTTTTCACTATCAATTGTATTTTAGTTTCATGTAACATACAAAAATTACCTTCTGAATTCCACAAGAAGGGCACGCTGTTCTGGAGTCTTACCAGAATTAGCATATGCTTCATTAGCTGTATAGCTGCAAAAAGAAAAGCCCAAATAATAAGTGTTATGTGCATAGATGACAGCCAGTAGAAAAGCAAAATTAATAATCAACAGTAACATATTCTTCTTTAAGAATGAGTTCAATATATAAAATCGTATCAACATAAGTATTATGCCACACAAATAAACACATTCTTCCACTGTTAGATTCCACTAACGGTTGATTAGTCACTTGGATAGAGCAGCTTGTGGAACAAATGGGGTATAAGCAGTTTCTCTCTCTGCCGTAGGATGTTGTGCCTTCTGAAATTCTTTCAACATTGCCTGAAAATCTTTTGCGAGTTTAGCATCTGCTATCTTCTTGCTTGCTTGCAAACACACACAATAAAGACATTAAATGCCTGTTTTATTTTATTCTGGTCAATGTAAAAGAACTCAAGGTCATAGCAACCAATACATTAACATATAATTATAACTAAAACTATCCCAAAAATTTCCAGCAAAAAAAATTCATTCAAAGACGAATCCTAGCAAAACCATCCCCCAAAACAATCTGGGAAATAAAAAGCACAATTTCCAGAGAAACTCATGATAACAAAATAATTGAGAAATCCTACTTGAAAAAAGAAAGGGGGATGACAATATAAAAATAAAGAAAACATAACTGAAGCTAACCACCAAAAGCATGAAGTTTGCAAGACTAGACATTTGTAGATAGAAACAAATTTGCTCAAAATAATTGAGATTTAATTAAGAAATCTTATCAGCCAATCTTTGTACTGGAGCTTCCCTGCTTTGTGCCTCTTCAACGAGGCACTGCAGATGAGGGAGGGTCGGACTGACGGAGGGAGGCGGTGAGGCGATATGGATGGAGGAGCCGAGCAGGGGAATGGAGAATGGAGAACTAAGAAGTAAAAAATGAGGGATTAGGGTTAGGGGAGGGGAGGCGCTGAGTGCTTGAGATGGTGAGTGACTTGGGCCTTGGGGGGAGGGTTGGGTAAATAACAAAAAAAAAAGAAGAGATGTATGTATATCTTCGGTTTGATTTGGTTTGGTTCGGTTTTTATCGAGCCAATCGAAAACCGAACCGAACCGATCGGTTTGGTTGAAAAAAATAAAAAACTGGTTTTTTCAGTTTTCAAATCGGTTGTTGTAATTTTTTATTCGATTTTGTGATAATTTTCGGTCCAGTTCGATAACTTACAGCCCTACTTCCACCAACTTTGGACTGGAGTTACAAGATTGAAAAGAAGGATCCAAGTATACATCCATCAAAACTCGAGGGATAATTGTTGTATTGTGACATAATTTTATTTTTTGAAAATATCTTGTGTAAAAGAACAAAAAAATATCTTGTTGAAGAAATTTAGAATTAAAAATCATGTTATATTTTATAACTTTATTTATATCAAAGTTATTACTTTTGATTTTCAAGACTAAAAAATTCTATATTATATTTAATACTTTATTTGTGAATTATGTAATATTTTGTTTATAGGTTATGATTTCTTGTTATTGTGAAATTTTAAACAAAAAATTATTTGTTTAACACGGTAAAAATGACAGTTAAAACTACCTTTTTAAACGATAAAAATGTCACTTTTATCCGGTAAAAACGGTGGTTTGTAATTGCCATTTTAAAAAACATGAAACGCCATTTTAACATGGTAAAAACGGCGATTTCAAACGCCGTTTTAACAATTAAAAATGCCATTATCAGGGTAAAAATGGCAGTTCAAAATGCCGTTTTAACCAACTAAAAATGTAGTTTTAATCGGTAAAAACGGCGGTTTCAAACGCCATTTTAACTAACCAAAAATGCCACTCTGCCAAGATAAAAATGGCGGTTCATAAACGCCATTTTAACCAACAAGAAACGCCGTTTTACCCTGGAAATAACACCAACAAAAATGCCATTTTATTTGGAAATAACGACGGTTTGAACCGCCGTTTTAACCCAACTCAAAATCGCCGTTTCAACCAGGTAATTGTGGTGGTTTTTCAAAAACCGCCGTAATAACCTAATGGCGCTTCAAATTATGGCGGTTTTTCTTGAGCGCCGTTCAAGGTAATAAGGGCGGTTCAAACCACCGTAATAACCCTAAAAAATCGCCGTAATTACCAATTTTTTTGTAGTTCCAGTGGAGGCACCATGAATATTCATCAAACCATTTCATCCTCTTCGATTAGATCACGGCTTCAACTTTTGTTGTGAAACCGAGACGGATCTTTTCAAACAGATTTTTTTAAAGGCTTTAGACTCAGACCTCAAAAAAAAAAAAAAGCTCTCTAGATAATATATAATAAAAAATACACTACAAGAAAAAAAGTTTATGGCCACGTTTTTTTTGCCACGCTTTTAAAAGTGGTCAATGGCCACGCTTTTGTGAGGGTGGCGATTGAATAGAGATTTGGCCACGTTTTTTCTTGCCACGCTTCAATAACGTTTTCTCTATGGTTTCATCTTGCTCATGATTCAACTAAATTCCTACAATTAAGAATTTACATAGATAATAAGATAAACATAATGCAACTTAACTAAACTCAATTTATTTTATTTTTTGCAAATCAATAATATCACTATCACAAACAATTAATAATGAGAAAAAAATTAAAAACAATACAAGGATAACATTATAATTACATGATTATCATCTTCAATTTTTTTCAAAAATCTAAATTATTATTACAATATTATAAACTAGATAAATAAATAAATAAATAAATAAATAAATAAATTATTCATAAAAACAAATAAAATAAATAACTTACAAAAGAAAGAAGAATGAAAGATGATAATGGAAGACCAAAGACTACTTGCTATCTTCTAAGTTATAATGATAATGAAAATATGGAGTGATGTTTTGTTTTCTAATTGAAAAAGAAGAGGAAAGAATGAAAGAAGTGATTTGTTGACTTCTTGTTATTGTCTTTTCAGATTCTTCACTTTTAATATGAATTGGGGCTTTTTTTAACTAAGTATATGACCCACTATTCATAGCCCAAATAACACACTACTTTCTAAACTATTTTTTTAATGAAATTATGGACAGCATATATTTTCCAAAGGGGGAGAGGCCTACTTTTTTTAGGGGGGCACTCTTTGATTTTTTATTATTCTTGTAAACAAAAAAAATTTTTTGGGAGGGGGGGGGGGCATTGCCTCCCCTACAACCTAAGAAGCTTCGCCCCTGCTATGAAGGGCACTTAGTGAATCTAAATTAGTAGAAAATATAGGAGTATCATGTCTCATATTAACATATATGTCAGAAAACCTAATATTTTCAAATGAGTCATTCAAGTCAATGAGATCTCTATCAAGTTGTTGAATTCTTTCTTGTAAAGTAACAGCCCATTTACCAGTAGTTCTATCAGCTCCGAACAACTTCTTCAAAGTATCATAATACTTAATTTGCATTTTTTTTCTATTTTTTTGCATGTGGTTTCTCCTACATAAAAAATATTTAAATTGCTTTTGACTAACTTCATCAATAGTATAAGTAATAAAAACAAAGTTTAAGATACCTTAATAAAATTTTGCTGCACTTCTTCTTCAGCTTCAAACTTTCTAGTAACAAGATTATTCCACGCAAATCCACTAAAGTGATGAAATAAGTCATATGCTTTAGCGAAATGATCTTTCAATGTCTTCATTCTATTCTTGATATAGTTCTTTGTTATGTGCGGGCCTATTGCTATACTCAAAGTCTTGACAACATTGGCAAATACTTTGGTTGTCCAGGAGCTATCATGTTTATTACCTTTGAATGTTTTTTCTACTAATGCATTCAGCAACACTTCATTCATATTATCAGACCATCTTAGGTTGATTATTTTTTGTTGTTTTATTCCCTTTATTCGGCGTTATTTAACGTGTAACATCCCCTCAAAAAATTCAATTAAACAATTTCGAACGTAAACTATATATATATATATATATATATATATATATATATATATATATATGAAAACATATCACCACTCATAATGTTACAATGTTATCTCGTAACAGTGTTGCATGTCTATATTCCTCATTACGTTGTTGATTTAATTGTGATCTATCTATGTTGCGTTCTTGTAGCAATTTTCGGTCAATCGCATCAATTATAGATTGATCAACATCGACACCCATAAAAAAGTTATACAGTATACAATATGCTAAAAAAATGTGTCTCATAATTTCAAATGAATAATTAGGTTTAGTGTCGCTAGCTA
This sequence comes from Arachis stenosperma, assembly GCF_014773155.1. Taxonomy (NCBI): domain Eukaryota; kingdom Viridiplantae; phylum Streptophyta; class Magnoliopsida; order Fabales; family Fabaceae; genus Arachis; species Arachis stenosperma. Next base: position 122,059,924 of record NC_080380.1, on the reverse strand, counting down.
TGATTGGGAATCTTTTCTTTAAAACTTCGAAACATATTTCAATGACATTTCTTAATGAAGAATGTTGGTGGTTGAATAATTCTTTAAGATTTTGTGGCTCACGTACTGAATACTTTTTCAAGTGATACCCAATAGCTCTATATAGTGTAAGTATCCCAGGTTTCAGTATAAATCTAGCATCCCCTAAATAAAATTTTTGTACAACAGTTGCATACACATATTAAGTATAACATATTATGACGATGAATTTAATTTTATATAGATAATTTCATAAATTATACTATCACAGACCTTCGGGGATTCAAAGTGGATATTTCCTATTTAAAATAATATTTTAAAATATTTGAGTTAGAGGCGGTTCCTTTTCAACCAGATAACACATAAGTGAATTCTATATTAAACCCATAGGCAGTTAAAACATTAGAATAAATGACTATTTGTATCATGAGAGATGAAAACGCTGACATTTGTACCCATGAAAGCTCGAAACTAATCTTGTACCCATGATAGATGCTGTCCGTCTGACAAAAGTGCCCTGACTTGGATCTGAGCTTGGTTCGTGGGTTTCCGAACCTACGTGGCACTTCCACCCCCCCAAAGCCATATCTGAGCCAACCATTCACCATCATCATCTTCATCTTCTTCACCATCATCCCCATCCATCACTGTCTCTTCCCAGCCACCATAACCTACATCACCATCACCTCAGTACCGCCACAGCCACCTCCCTTCACCACAACCTCCGGTGACAACCCACACCGTCGCGCCCCTTTCTCTTCTTCTTCCCCTCTTCTCACCTCCGCTGAGCCCAGAAACCACAGCGCCAGCTCCTCCTCTCCACCAAAGCCCAGAGCGGCAGCGGCCACCTTCTCCATTCCTGGGTCTCCTCTCGTCTGCTACCAAACAGCCACGACACCCAACCTTCTCCGTAGTGTCCTTACGTGGTTCCAACCCGTCACCACTCCCCTGTCCGAACCCTAGCTCCGCCAACCATCACCGTCGGCCTCTACGAGCCACCGCTACCCTCTTCCCTTTTCTCCCCTTTGCGTGTTCTCTGTCTTCCTCAGCCACACCAACGAACCGGCCACCTTCTCCTCCCTCTCTCTTACTGGCCGAACCGCCGCGCCGTCGACGAGCTACAGCGACACCGACGATGAGCCCCTTTTCCCCTTTCTTCTTCCTTCTCTGTCATCCCGTCTCACCATCGCAAACCAGCCTAGCACCATCGCGATTCCAATCTTGTTTCCCGTTCTCCCATGGAACGACCAGAACAGGGTGCAGCCCCTGTGTCTTCCATCCCCTCCGTTTTCCCCTGTTTCATGGCTGCGTTCACTCTCCACTGCTGTAATTGAAGTAGTGACACTACCAGGCCGCCGCTTCAGCCCCAGCCAATTCAGCCATCATCTTCCCTTCACCTGTTCATTCTCTGCTTTCCAGGTTCCCATTTTTATTTGTTGAGTTCTGATTCTTTCATTGTATTGCTTTTAGTTCATTTTTCTTAATTTGGTTAGTTAGAAATGCATGTTAGTTGCTTAGGTTGTTAGATAATCTGAGTTGGATAGTGGATTTAGGTTTGTTTTTATTCATGCTGCTGTTTAAAAATTTTGTTGTTTTGATTCATGCTGCTGGTTGAAAATTTTGGCTTGTCTGATGCTGCTGGGAGCTTTGGGGGGGGGGGTGGGAGTGCCACGTAGGTTCAGAAACTCACGAACCAAGCTCAGATCTAAGCCAGGGCACTTTTGTTAGATGGACAGCATCTATCATGGGTACAAGATTAGTTTCGAGCTTTCATGGGTACAAATGTCAGCATTTTCATCTGTCATGGGTACAAATGGTCATTTATTCTAAAACATTATGTGTGGGGTGATCTTTTCTTTGACAAAAATGAGGGACTTTTACCTGTGGTACCTTCACACGACTATGAGTTTCGGTTACGGTTCCAATGCAATCCTTTTTTAGAAAAATATATTAACATATTAACATAATATTTTTATAATTATTTCATTGACAATTACATAAATGTCACTTGTAACAGTCCAGACCACCCGCTAGCATGATATTGTCCGCTTTGGCATACAAGGCCTCACAGTTTTGCCTTTGACGATAGGGATGATAGCCGAAGCCCCCCACATTAACTCGTCAAAACGCGTCATACTAGGGAGAGGTATCCACACCCTTATAAGGCATGCTTCATTCTCCTTTCCAACCGATGTGGGACCTTACAATCCATCCCCCTAAGGGAGTCTAGCGTCCTCGCTGGCACATCAATCCGGGCTCTGGCTCTGATACTATCTGTAACAGTCCAGACCACCTGCTAGCATGATATTGTCTCTGTAACAGCCCAGACCACCCGCTAGCATGATATTGTTCGCTTTGGCACACAAGACCTCATGGTTTTGCCTTTGACGATAGGGATGATAGCCGAAACTCCCCACACTCACTCGTCAAAACGCGTCATACTAGGGAGAGGTATCCACACCCTTATAAGGCATGCTTCGTTCCCCTCCCCAACCGATGTGGGACCTTGCAATCCACCCCCCTAAGGTAGTCCAGGGCCCTCGCTGGCACATCGATCCGGGTTTTGGCTCTGATACCATCTTTAACAGCCTAGATCACCCGCTAGCATGATATTGTCCGCTTTGGCACACAAGGCCTTACGGTTTTGCCTTTGACGATAGGGATGATAGCCGAAGCCCCCCACATTCACTCGTCAAAATGCGTCATGTTAGGAAAAGGTATCCACACCCTTATAAGGCATGCTTCGTTCCCCTCTCCAACCGATGTAGGACCTTACAATAACCTTACAATAGATTTGTAAGGTCCTACATCGGTTGGGAGGAACGAAGCATGCCTTATAAGAGTGTGGATACCTCTCCCTAGCATGATGCATTTTGACAAGTGAGTGTGGGGGTTTCGGCTATCATCCCTATCGTCAAAAGCAAAATCGTGAGGCCTTGTGTGCCAAAGCGGACAATATCGTGCTAGCGGGTGGTCTGGACTGTTACAGATGGTATCAGAACTAGAACTCGGATCGATGTGCCAGTGAGTGTGCTGGCTCCCTTAGGGGGTGGATTGTAAGGCCCACATCGGTTGGGGAGGGAAACGAAGCATGCCTTGTAAGGGTGTGGATACCTCTCCCTAGTATGATGCGTTTTAACGAGTGAGTGTGGGGGGCTTCGGCTATCATCCATATCGTCAAAGACAAAACCCTGAGGCCTTGTGTGCCAAAGCGGACAATATCGTGCTAACGGGTGGTCTGGGCTGTTACAAATGGTATCAGAGCCGGAACCCGGATCGATGTGCCAGCGAGGGCGCTGAGCTCCCATAGGGGGGTGGATTGTAAGGTTCCACATCGGTTGGGGAGGAGAACGAAGCATGCCTTATAAGGGTGTGGATACTTCTCCCTAACATGACGCGTTTTGACGAGTGAGTGTGGGGACTTCGGCTATCATCCCTATTGTCAAAGGCAAAATCGTAAGGCTACGTGTTTATTGTAACATGCCAGAATATCGTGCTAGCGGGTAGTCTGGGCTGTTACAGATGGTATCAGAGCCAGAACCCGGATCGATGTGCCAGTGAGGGCGCTGGGCTCCCTTAGGGGGGTGGATTGTAAGGTCCCACATCGGTTGGAGAGGAGAACGAAGCATGCCTTATATGTGTGTTGATACCTCTCCCTAGCATGACCCGTTTTGACGCGTGAGTGTGAGGGGCTTCGACTATCATTCCTATCGCCAAAGGCAAAACCGTGAGACCTTGTGTGCCAAAGTGGATAATATCGTGCTAGCGGGTGGTCTGGACTGTTATAAATTACAATAATAATATAACTTAGTTACAAAATAAACAGAATATTTCGTATAGATAACAAAAAAAAGCTTTCATCTTGTGTAATAAGTCAACTTTCACTCAAATTTTTCATATAAGCTAGTATAGTTAAAGGATTTTATAACTTAAATATAAACTTTTAAGAACTCAATTTAAAAAACATAACCTTGTACAACTAAAATTATATGATAACTAGTCTCAAACTCTATTCTTTCACATAAATTAGGCAGTTAAAGAATTTTAGAACTCAAATTTAAACCTTCAAGAATTCAATCTTAAAAAACATAACCTCATATAAAAACATAACTTTATACAACTAAAATTATATGAAAATTAGTCTCAAACTTCTTTCTTTCACATAAGCTAGTACAATTAAACTGTTTTTGAACTCAAATTTAAACTTGCAAGAATTCGAACTCAAATATAATGTATCCATACGACCCTTTGGATGTTTCAATAAGGATAAGGTGAATGTCTCAACCTAAAATATCTCAGTCTCAGTCTATGACATTCAAAAAATTAATCTATTTATTAGTAATAATTAGTAATAATATTATGTATTTTAAAGATGTAAACTCTTTTCACATAAATTAATTTCAAAATAAAATTAAGTTTTTGTTTTTTTTTAAATAAAATGATATGACATTGCTTTACGAGGTTGGGATCTATATGTTATATCTGACTGACGTACTTAGAGGGAAGACGAAATGGGCTTTGTAGTCTATTATCACAATCCTAATGTTGTGGGACAGGCAAGAATTTGCTTCTGCTAGAGAGAGTACTGTTAGAGCAATTGTTACCAATCTTTATCTCCTTGATATTCACATGCAGGTGATGTCCCTTTTAATTGTCTAATGTGATTTGCCTAAACGGATTTTTACCTAGGAATTGCGAATAGCCTTAGGATTTTACTAGTTATAGATGCTTATGGTAGAAAGCCTAAAATTAATTAATGCATACTTTATTGCCAAAATTCAGTGGTATCATGCAACTGAAGGCACTTAATTAAATACCAATCCAATTAAAAAAATTTTTTTTTGTACTAAACATGAATTGGTGCAGTGAAACATAAATTCAAAGATGGTTGAATTTTTGAATTAGAATGAAGGACTCATTTGAAAGTAGAGAAGAAAGAATTGGTTATTTTTTTACTACAATGATAAGAATCATCTATGGAATATAAAAGCAGAATAATATCTCAGTTGCAAAAAAAAAAACTTCACAAACTATGTGAAGTAATGATTTTTTCATTTCATTTTGGGAGAAACTACAAAAATGATTGAAAAAAGACTCACCTTTATCTCGAAGATGCACGGATGAAGATACGGTAGAGCTGTCACGACAATGACAAATCTGCTATGGCGCTATGGACGACGCCGGGAAGTTGCGGTGGTGCTGTTGAGGACGACGATGAAACAGGAGAAGAGAATAGACATGTTTTCAAGTTCTAGGAAGAATGAATTAGAAATTTCATTTTCTGTTACTTAAAGGGTAAATTTGTACTTTTATTTTTATTTGCACTTCTCCATCAGTTTTTTTCGCAACCTTGAAGAGAAAACATTTACATGATCTTCACATACATTTTTTCTCTTTTCTACTCAATTTGGTTCTCATCCAAATAAAAAAAAGTATTTTTTTTTCATTCAATTTTCTTCCTTACATTTTCTTTCTTTTCAAATTCCTCTAATCAAAACAATATATTAGAGAAGGTGAACAACTGACTAAATGTCTAAAGAAAATCTTAAAACTAGTTTGGGTAACACTTTATTGATCAACTCCTTAGAAAGTCAACTCAGGTTATTTTTTATGATAGCAGAGGAATTACTATACCCTGTCAAGTTAGAAATGAATCCTCTTAATTTTTTTTTCACTTAAGAGTGTAAAGTATAATCTATCACTATTAATTTTATAAGTAGGATAAAAAAAATATGAAATAGAAAATATTGAAGAGTTAGATCACACTCTACTCTCTCAATTGAAACAAAAAATTGAAAAGATCTCATTAAATACTGTAGTTTGTTTTCTTGGGCCCTTAGCCTCATTACTTTTATATTAAAAAAAATTAATATTTTTTAACCAAGTAATACCAAAAAAAAAAAATCTTAAACCAACAAAACTAATAGTTAGATAAATAAAATTCAATGAACGTAAAAAAAATTATCATGACAAGAAAATTCCACTTGATGACCTATTGATAACTTGTTTTCCAAGGTCATCATCTCACAAATTTTATCTTCTTCACACAGAGTTACGTTAAACGGTGCCTCCCTTAAACCATATCTAGAGCCAATCTTAGTTCCGAAAAATAATATATTAAAAAGAAAAGAAGAGAAAAGAAAATCAACAAATTAATACCAATAGACTTGAATTTGTTCTTGCATGCAATTCCAGCAACTTTCTTTGCAACTACCCGATTGCATCGAGTTCATATTTTTCTACGGTCTTCAAAACGAATTCTTACGCGCCTCCCAGAGTTCACAGCTATCCACAGATCCAGAGCTTATTGGACTGCACGAATTGAGGAGAAAGCCCAAGCAACAAAAGATCAAGGATTCAAGAAGCTCCAGAAAGGCCTAACAAACCCACTATTGGCTCAGCCCATTAGGTGGTGCATCAATCAGGAGGACACCATTTGTGAAAATATTTTTGCAAGAAGTTGTGTTTGTATTGTAGACTCCTAGTACTACGACTAACTACTAAGATTTTACAAGAACCACTGAACCAGTGCAAATTTTACAGAAAAGAAAATCACCACCCATATATCCAAACCAAAAATATCTGATAACCAAACAAAATTAACAAAAAAAATAATTAAAAATTTATTTTATTTAATGTTCATTAATTATTATTAGAATTAATATATATTAAATAAAATAAATCTAAACTTTTTTTTTATCTCTCTAACAAATAAAATTACCAATATAAAAAAAATTAAAATAAATCCAATTGATCCTATTTTGAATTCATAAATAATAATAATAATAATAATAATAATAATAATAATAATAATAATATACTAGAATAAAACCTTAAAAAGTTTTTTTTAACAAATTTTATGTGAGATTTTTGTCTAAAAAAATTTATTACAATAAAATAAAAAAGATTATTACCTTAAAATCTTGAAACTTTATAGAATCAAATAAATTCCTATGTTAGTCATCGTTATTGTCATTTGGACAAATAAATTCTAAAAAATTATGGTAAAAAGAATCCATATGTCTTATTCTTATAAGTAAAAGAAAATCACCGAGTATGGCAAGCTAAGTAGCTAGCACATATAAAGGCCAAAGGATCCACTGGAAAAAGTTAGCCATGTTCATCATCTTCAAGAACAACAATACAACTGTACACGCCACTGAAAATTTCCCAGCAACAATGCAACAAGCCCAGCTTCAAATATATGGATTTCTGCCGCATAGTCCATATCCATATATATACTCAACAAGAATTCTACCAAAATTAACAAAACAGACTCCCTAAAAATTAAATTAAAAAGAAAACGCCAAAGGATAAACACAAAACAGATTAAACTGAAAATTGAAAGAATCCTGCTTGTTTGGTTGCAGCTTAGTGCCAAATTGAAGCAATAATTTGGCTAGTCACGAACAAGAGAGTTAATCAAAATAGACGCCTCGTCTGCCGTAGGAACCGCACCCTCTGCTGAAACAAACACCCATTCCCTATCACACACCATTTTTCTTTCCTTTTTTTTTCCGATTTTGATAAGGTATATTTTTCTCAATAATTAATAATATAAAATAAATAAAATATAATAATTGATATAGCAGGTATTTTTTATTTTTTGCTGCGTACCTGGGAGTGATGGAGGAAAATGTGAAACAATGTCATGAACGATGCTTCCACCGCCGCCATTATCATCATCCCCAATCTTCACACGCTTATTCTTCTTCACTTCCTCGTCGTCTTCTTCTCCTTCTCTCTCTTTCTCCTTCTTCTTCACATTCTCCACCGCCACACCACCTTCACTCTGATGATTATGAAACAAATTCGAAACAATATTGCTTATGATTCCTCCTCCCTCTCCACCATTATTTCCTTCTTCAGAACCAGCACCTTCACCTTCCTCAGAGTTGAACACCCCTTTCTGGCTTTCATGTCCTGATTTTCCTGTTCTTGGAGTGCTCAAGGGTGACACCAGTGTAGAGATCAAGTTACTAATTACTCCGCCACCTTTACCTTCTTCTTTAGCATCTTCACCGCCATTGTTGTTGGCCTCGTCATCGTTTTCTCTATTGGATCCATCTTGTGGATTCAGATTCAGAGGTGGAACCAAACTCTGATCAATTTCGGTTACACCGTCTTCCATAGTATAGATTTGTGGATTGTAACTGTGACTGTAATTGTGATTCCCCTCGATTTCCTCCTAAATAGATAAGAACAACGTAGAAAAAGAATAAAATAACACTTCTAATACACGGATATCAATGAAAATAGATAAATTATTTTGACAGTAATAAAAAAAATTTATTAGTGAATACAAATGTTTTTTATAAAAAATTAAATATTAATTAATATAATCAATATTTTATTTAGGCCAATTTGAGTAACCAACTTAATTAAGCTTCTTTAGATAAAATAACTTAAATAATAAATAACTCTCTTAAAAGTAATTTATAAATAAGTTATTTTGTATTTGAATTGTTAACTCTAAAAATGCTTATTTTATAAAAATATGATAAAAAAATAAAAATATTATAAGAGAAGTTATTTTTTTAATTTCTCTATAAATTTCTGAATAACTTTTTAAAAAATTACAATTTAATTTTAAAAATTATATTAAACATTAATACTACTACTTTTTATAAATCAAAAATTAAAAAAAATTACTTCTAAAATTTTTAAACGGGCCTTATTCATCTTTAAAGTTACATTCTTATTAGAATAAATTTGGAAGAAAAACTAACACAGCAACACTTGATGTTATAATTTATAAATATGAAGATATTTTATAATTAAAAATATAATTGAGATAAATATTATAAGATAGATGAACTAATTTTTAAAAATATTTTTTGTCTTTATCTTTTCACATAATTTTAAAGATAATAAATAATTAAGTATTTATATTTTATAAATAAATTTTAACTCATGGGCACTACTGATCAGAGTACAAATACTTAAACTAATTGTTATTGGAAATAGAAAGTTATATCAGTTAATTGTTTGTTTAAAATATGAATATTATTATGTTTTTCAAATTATAAAATAATGTATTTTTTATTTTTAATTTGTGTAAAAAGGTTAGAATTTAGCTGATGTATATTTTAGAGACATAAATTAAAATTATTATTAGTAGAATATTTTAATTTTTTTATTTTAAAAAATACACAATAATCTGTAGTATTTATCCTTTTAGTATTTTTTTTATTATGATAGTTTTTGAAATTTTATTTTTTATTTTTAATTTATAGTGATAGCATTGTAGTCTTTATTTTTTTAGTTTATTTTTTCTAATGAGTTATGAACTTTATAATTTGGTGCGTTATTTTTTTCTCTGTTATAACTAAAAAATATCAAAAGAGCTATAAAGATAAAAAAATCAAGAGTTTCTTAAACTTTGTTAGTTGCAAATAAACGTTAAAATTTTGTCGATTTTAAATAGAAAAAAGTATATTTTTTATCTTTAAAATTTGACAAAAATTTTAAAAATACTTTTAAATTTTATTTTGTTTCAATTTTGTGTTAATAGTTTTCGATTTATATTAAATATACTATTGACGGCTAACTTTTCAAAAAATTTAAGACATATTCAACAACAATTTCATAAGAACAACCCTTAACATAAATAAATCAAACATAATATATTGTACACATGTTATATTTACAATGGCCAAGAAAGTTAAGAAACCTAGAAGAAATCATATTATTGGGAGAGAATAAATTCAAGCGACTTTGTTGCAACTGAAACCAATAGGTGTGATATTTTGCGAATAGGCCCTCATGTCTGTACGGAGTTATGTGAAAAATTAAGGATAACTGGTCATATAAAAAATACTATACATGTCACATTTAAAAGAGCAAGTAGCTAGATTCTTATATATTATAGCTTATAATGTTAAAAATAGAATCATTTCATTTTTCTTTCACCGATTTGGAGAAACAATCAATGGTAATTTTGATGCTATATAATGTCACTCGAATTTTGTTCAACAACCTTTCGGAACTACGTTTTCTCAGAGATTTTTCTTAGCAATAAATTTTATCCATATTTTAAGATATGACTAGTTGCACATTGAAGTAGATAGTCATAATTAATATATACAATAAAAATTTTCTTTTTAATTAAGTGATATCATATAGGAATGTATTGGAGCTATTGATGGAACACATGTCAAAGTCAAAGTTCCAATAGCTGATCAACCTAGATTTCGTGGTAGAAAAAAATGGCCAACTCAAAATGTACTTGCTACGTGTGGTTTTGATATGTGATTCACATATGCTTTAACAGGATGTGAGAAGGCACCACGTTTGATTCAAAAATTCTTAAGAGTGCATTATTAATGGATGATATGCTTAAAATTTCAAGAGGTCTATTTGTTAAAAAAAAACTTTGACATGTTTAAATAAAGTAGTGATATCTAAAGTATACTCTCTCTATATGAATTTTTTTAGGAAAATATTACCTTGGGGACACTGGATTCATGCTTAAACATGCTTTAATTACTCCATATCGAGGTATAAGGTACTATTTAAAGGAGTTTACCGGATATGAACCTGAAAATGCATATGAATTATTTAATCTCTATCATTCGTCCTTACGAAATGTGATCGAACAATCCTTTGGAATTTTGAGAAAAAAAGTTTGAAATAATAGCAGGTGGTATGAAATCATATTATGACCTGGAGGTTATGGTTATTGTCCTTGCATGTATTATACTCCACAACTTTTTAATGTGTGTAGATTCTAATCAATATTTAATTACTCAAGTGGATCAAGAATTACAAAATAATAATCTACAAATCACTTATGAGAAAAAGGAAGAAATAAGTGAAGATTATAGGAGAGGTGTAGTTCTTAGGTACAACATTGTGGCTCAAATGTGGGCTGACTATCAAATGAGAAGATGAGGCTTTCTTAAACCTATCGTCCCTACTAAGAAAAATGACATTTTATTTTCAACGAAAAATATAATGTGTGAATCTTATATAAATGTCATGTGCATTACGTGTCACACTAATATTTTAAAATATGTAAAACTCATGAACATTGTGAAATTTATGATATTATTGTATATAAAATGTATAGTTGAAACATTCACTTATGATGACAATGATTTTCTAGAATTAATTAAGAAGAGTGTTAGGGGGCCAACAAGTATTGTAATTTGTAGTCATCAATTAGTCATCATTAGTGTTTTTAATAGTATGAAATTAGATCTAATTGCATAGGATTGCTTACTTTCTTTTTGGCGATTAAGTGTTGGCCATATTTTAGTAAAACTGCTGGTCCCATAAACATTCTCATTAATTAAATTTCTTGTAACATACGAATCACTTCTTAAGGTAATATCCTTGATTAATTGATGAATTAATTATTAACACTTTTTATATTATTATTTCCTTGAAGTTATTGTATGAAATCTGGTTTTTATAATGAGTCCCGTTATGGAGACAATGGACTATTTCTACAATGTGTACAATGGGCTATTGAGTTACAAAATGAACATCCCTCATACTATCTAGAATAACCATCCGAGTACTAGGATAATAAACATCTTATTAAATTGATTTTGGGGTTCACCAAGGATCGAACTTTTGACATTTCGGATCTAACGCTCTAATACCATGTCATAATACCACTCATCCCAAAAGTTTCAACTGATGAAAAAATGTAACACTAATGATTATATTTCTAATACTCCCTAAACCTCCATTGTACACATTGTACAAATATTCCATTGGCTCCTTATACTTTCCCTTTTATAATTTACTGTTTGATTTTTAGATTAAGACATGTCAATGGCAAAAAAGATAGCATCCCAAGGTGACACATCAAGCAAAGACAATTTAAGATTGACTAAAGAAATGGATGCAACTTTTCTTGATGCTTTGATTGAGAAATGTAGCAAAGGAAATAGAGTTGACAGTACTTTTACTACAAGTGCATATGGCAATGTTCTTGCAACTCTAAGAGCTTCATTTGGAAACCACCTTCGCAAAGATAATCTTAAGAATAGATTAAAAAATTTGAAGGATCACCAAAGGAGGTTAGTATATGATGTATATAATAATAGTTAGTTACATCTTTTTGTAACGTGGTTAGCTATTTGTTAGGCACGTGAGCGTGTGTGCTATGCATAGTTTGTTAGAAGAGTTAGTCACACTAGTTGGTATGTAAATTAGCACACACACATCATTGGGCATCAACCATACATTTCTAATCCAGATCATTATTTCTCCTCTAACACTCTCTCTTTCTCTCTCACACACATAATTGGGCATCAACCATACATTTCTAATCCAGATCATTCTTTCACCTCTCTCTCTCTCTCTCTCTCTCTCTCTCTCTCTCTCTCTCTCTCTCTCTCTCTCTCTCTCTCTCTCTCCCTCTATTGAGTTCTGACCTGATATCTTTATGGTATCAGAGCTCCAGATTCTTTTGACCATGACTTTCGCATCACTCACTACTGCACAAATTGCTCCAGTTTTCTTAAGTTCGATTGCAATAAAACTGGATGAAGAAAATTTTCTGCCTTGAAAAGATCAAGTAGAATCTATAATAAAAGATTATGAAATGTTGAATCACATCACAGGCGAGTCGATTCCAAAGAAGCATCTTTCAATCAAAGATGAAGATTCAGGTATAGTGAATCCAGAATACGCAACGTGTAAAAAATAGGATGCACTACTCAAGACTTGACTTCTTGCATTAATGAGAAAGAGATTTAATACATGCATGGTTATATGTGTGTTTTCTCACCAGATCTAAAAAGGATTAGAGACTTTCTTTGCATCACAGATCACGTCGAAGATTAGACAACTCAAGAACAAACTAGTAAACACGAAAAAAGAAGGTTCAATTTGCGATTACTTGCTAGACATAAAGAAGGTAGTTGGTGCACGAAATTGAACTCCGCAAACTTCTCACAGATGAATCGGCAAGTGCATCGGGTCGTCCAAGAAATACCTCAGGTGAGTGAGGGTCGAATCCCACGGAAATTGTTGGATTGAGCAAGCAATGGCTATCTTGTAAATCTTAGTCAGGCGATTAGAAAAGATGGTTGTTTGTTTGAAAGCATAAACGAAATAGTAAAGAATGAAATACCAGATTGATGTGGAAATAGTGATAAAGATTCAGTTAAAGCTTCGGAGATGCGTATTCTTTCTGGATTAAGTTTTCTTACTGTCTACTTCAATAACGAATGATTCATTCAATGGCAGCCGTAAGTGACTAACTCATGTTCTCTCATCAAGTTAATCTCTTCTAATCCACAACAGTCCACCATATCCGAGTAACTCATGTCCTTTCATCAAGTTGACTCATGGCTTCTCACTACAGCCGAAGATGAAGCTCTAAGCAATCCACTCCCCTTCGTGATCCTACTCAAAACGCCACAGATAAGGTCGAATCTTTCAGATCAGAGAGTGCTGCTTCTCTGACTCTAGCCTTAGCGCCACAGAGACCTCAGTAACCCATGGTCAACGAGATTTCATGTCACGTATCCAAAGTTTTCTAGGTACTCTCTTGGAATCCGCAATGCACTCTCTAGCTATGGTTCAATGCTATCCGGGTTGAGACTCACACGGAACCCATGTAGAACAAGGATGAATGTCACAGTTCACACCCAATTCATTGATATTGAAGAACAAGAACGCATAAGAGAATAGAATCAAACATATTGAAATAAAAATAGTAATATTATTAATCCATGAGAATTAGCAAAGCTCCTAACCCTAACTTCGGAGGTTTAGTTGCTCATGCTTTACAGTAAGAACCAGAGAAATAGTGTCTGTGCTTCTCTCCTCCTGGAAGGCATATCTGGAAGGGTGCCTAAAGATGCTTAAATACAAATCTAATAACTAAGGATTACAAAAATAAGATAAACTAGACTCCTGGTGCAAAAATCCACTTTCTGGGCCCACTTGGTGAGTGTTTGGGCTGAGTTTGGGGTGAATTCATGTGCTTGGACTCCTCTTGGGGCGTTGAACTCCGAATTTGGTCCATTTTGGGCATTCAACGCCAAGCTTGCTCCCTTTGGGGGCGTTGAAGCCGGGCAGGGAATGATTTAGGCATTCAACGCCCGTTTTGGGCCTTCATTTCCAAAGACAAGTATAGACTATTATATATTACTGGAAAGCCCTCGAAGTTAGCCTTCCAATGCCATTGAGAGCACGTCATTTGACCTCTGTAGCTCCAGAAATGCTTGTTTGAATGCACGGAGGTCATGGGTTGACAGCATCTGCAGTCCTTTCTTTGCCTCTAAATCAGACTTTTTCAAAACTTACTATATTCACCCAAAAATCACCTAAAATCATAGGAAAACCACAAAAACTCAAAGTAGCATCCAAAAAGTGATTTTTGTACTAAAACCTACTAAAACATAATAAAACTTAATCAAATGTACTAAAAATACTAAGGAAACAATACCAAAAAGCGTATAGAATATCTGCTCATCAGTAGTAGATTCTTTAATTTATGTTGGAACAACGATAAATGACTCTGATCATGTAGAGGCTATTTTAAATGGACTGCTAGAGGAGTATACCTCAGTCATCATCACAATAACTGCTAGGTTTCCTCCAGTGTCAATTGGAGAGTTAGAAGCTTTGTTAATGGCCCACGAAGAGTTGTTAGACAAGTATGAGAGACTTGATAATTTTGTAGAAGCACATGTAGCACACGTTCAAAACTCTAATAATAATTTTAGAGGAGGTTTTTGTGTAGGAATGTTTCCATTTTGTGGACGAGGTGGTTCAAGATTTGGCAGAGGAGGAAGACACGTGCAGTTCTAGCAACAAGGATATGGAAGATCAAATTCTATGCATTTTCAGGCTCAAAGATATGGAAGAACGAATTCCAGAATAATACAGTGTCAAGTGTGCAACAAACTTGGACATTCTACTCTCACTTGCTGGTACAGATACGATTCTAACTCTGGAGGAGGTTCACACATAGAAAACTCCTTAGTTTCTCAAAGTCTTGGTGCCAATATTTCTTACTACAGTGTCTTAATGCAAAATAAAGCTGATTATGCTGCACCTTCAACTCTTCAAGACCCGAACTTGTATCTAGACTTTGGCGCCACAGATCATATGACTGCAGATGTAAAGAACTTCATTAAAAAGTCTGAATATGCTGGATCAGAATGTGTCACTATTGAAAATGGTACATGTTTGTAACGTTGATGTGTATAATAATAGTTAGTTAGACCTTTTTGTAACGTGATTAGCTATTTGTTAAGCACGTGAGCATGTATGCTATGTAGAGTTTGTTAGAAGAGTTAGTCACACTAGTTGGTATATAAATTAGCACACACACATAATTGGGCATCAACCATGCATTTCTAATCCAGATCATTCTCTCTCTCTCTCTCTCTCTCTCTCTCTCTTTTGGGTTTTGGCCTGATACCATTAATAACTTTAGAGTTTGCTATGATTTCTTTCATAACTTAAGTGGATGCATTTTTAATCTCTCTCTCTCTCTCTCTCTCTCTCATTTTTGCCTGATACCTTTAATCACTTTGAAGTTTGCTATGATATCTTTCGTAACTTAAGTGGATTTTTATGGAATCCAGACACAAACTATTTATACCTAAACCTGAAGTTTGTGCGAATTTAATATAGGTAATTAATGTTATCATAAGTTGCTTCAAAGGTTTATGATTCGTTTGCACATAATTCTTTATAGCATTTGGTTTTGTTAACCTTATTCATTTTCACTAAACTTAAAAATTTGCTACAAACTTTAATCATTTATAAAATTAATCTTAGAGTATAAAATCATTGTGCCTAATAATTCTAAAATATTATCATTCTTCACTAGGAATCAAATTTATACACAATTTATACTTTTTTCATATGAAAAATTTGTACATATTGCCAATATTTTGGGACTAGATTTTTATGAAACTACCGCTTCTATGTATATTGATGTAAAAAGCTGTTCATAGCTTAAAAGAAAGAAAACTATATAATTAAATTAACGAGTTAAATGCATCAATTCTTTGTATAGGCAAAAACAGATATAAAGAAGTGAATGCAAACTCCGATCAAGCATTATGACAAAACTATATTTTATATACGGTCAAGACAGAGCAATTGAAAATATGACTAAAAGCGCCAAGAAAAGAAATAAAAGTATAGACAAAATGAAGGAAACAATTAACTTAAATGATGATGATTGTCTAAAGCTTGATGGGAAGGGGAATGATTGGCATATAACTACTCATTCAACTAGTTTTGCTGGGGAGATCCCTGATTTAGGTAATTCAAACCAATGTAATAGTACACATGAAAATCAAAGAGGGTCTAAGCGTGAAGCACCAATGAGTGATTTACTTGAAGCTGATATGGAACGAATGAGCAAATATATTTAAGGATTGACAAATATCTTGAAGAATGAGAATAATTACTATTATAAATCACTTAATATTGCTACAAAATAAGCATTAACAGTTGAAAGGCAAGTTGAAACAGTTAAAAAATAATTTATGTTAGTTGAAAGACAAATTATGATAGTTAAAGAACAAATTCAAGTTCTCAATATTCAAGCTCAGGTTGTTGAGAGAAGGATTACATTCTTAAAACAAAGTAGGAATTGCTTTAAATCTAAAAATGATGTGCACAATGAGTTAAAAAAAATTGGGGATTGTGAAACAGATATTTTGAAATTGTTACCATTTTCTTTGTAGGGATAAAAGAACCAAACGAAAATTTTTTGATGTTCCCTTTAAAAATCGCCATGATGCATTATATGACTTAATGAAGGAAGTTGATACAATTTAAGAGCAATATTATTAGTAATGATAAAATATATCTTTTTGTGCATAATTATGATTTTATATTTTAATATTATATAATGTTACTAAAGCCTCTCTATTTTGTATTCAATATACTTAGGAAAATCTTAAAAGGGGCTTATGGTTAGTATATCTTTATGCATCTTGAATATATAGCACATATATTTTGAATATTGACTGATAATGGGTCGACTATAATGAGATTCTATTTGCAAATTTTAAAGGTGATATAAAAATTTTATGGTGTTAATAGACATGTATTATTCATGTATCAATTGAGTGGTAGATTTATATTGTGCTTGAAAGTATATCATATGATTTTTCTTAGTAAAAATACCAAACTTATAAAGATTAGCTAGAAAGGATATGAAACTTCATATCTTGGAAAAATATATATACAATCACGGTTTGCATTGACTTGAGTTGTTATTTTCTTTTATAATTCAATGAATTCATTATTTTTCGGCAAAAAATGATGCCCTTTATATTGTTTAGAATCTTCAACTTTGTTGCTCTACATTTAAGATAGGACTAATCATAAAATAAATTATTGTTAATTTTTTGTTGTTCACGAAATTATTTCATTTGTAGTTTTCGTTTGAATGATACTGAAAAAAAAAAAAATCAAAGGCAAGTGGCACTTGCGGCTCATGAGTAAGATTAAGTGGATTGTTTGTCTTATAACAATAAAAGAGCTAAAGACAAGGGCTATAAAGAACAAATGAAAAATAAGAAGGGAGGATGAATTCAAATATGGCTAGTTAAAGAAATATATGCAGTGTCCTTATGTTAGAAAAGAGTTAATGCTAGCTAGCATCTTCTTCTAAGTGACTATATTATTCTTTTGAGTAAATAACTATTTTTGACTACGAAATATTCGAATGCTGATAAAACTAACTATAAAAGAATAAAATTAAAGTTGTATTTATGAAAGATGAATTATGTTCGACAACAATAACTAATTATTAATTTTTATTAAAACATTAATTATAATACCTAAATTACTTTAATTTTTTCTATTATCTTCAATCTTTCAAATTTTTTTAACTCAACTCTCTGTTAGCAACAAAATCACTACTTTTTTTTTCTCAAATTTTGAATACCACCATTATTGTCAACACCACCATCAACACAATTCATCAGTAAATAGAGATAGGATGAGACAAAAGAAGATAAACTGAAAGAAGATAAACAAAACCAGGAGAAACAATGAAGAGCGAAAATTATCAACTCCACCGTCTTTAGCAATCGTTAAGCTCGAGAGAAGGAGGAGAAACGTTGCTTCCGTCATTGAGGCGGTTCTGCCGGAAGCAGTGACAGAGGAAAGATGCTATAGCCTTAACTCTATTAAATTCCCGGCATCTTTATTTTGCAGCAATGGATCTGTTGGGCTTGATGAGAAGATGATCGAGTTGTCAAATCTGGAGGTATGAGAAATTGAATAAGAGCTATAGCTCATTTCATTTTCTATTTAAATTCTCTGAACTGAAAAAAAAAATGTTGTTATTGGAACTTCTAGATTTTTATTGAACTTTCGTTTTATTTGTTTTTTAATTGTTTCTTCTTGCTTTATTTTCCGTGATTTTCCTATTCGTGTGCGAAACATTGTCTTTTAGTGACAAACTATTGAAGAGATAATAAGAAAAGAATCAATGATTGTTAGCGTTTATCTCCTTTTATCACACTCTCTCTATATTTATTGATGAATTTTGTTGACGATGGTGTTGACAATGGCGATGGTGGTGGTATTAAAAATTTGAGAATAAAAGGTAGTGATTTTATTGTTAACACATAGTTGAATTGAAGAATTCGAAAGGTTCAGATAGGAGTATTTTGGATATTTTAATTATTTTTTAATGGAAATAATAAAAAATTAATAATTGGTTATTTTTGTCTAACATAATTCATCTTTTATGGGTACACCTTTAGTTTTATTCTTTTATGGTTAGTTTTATCGATATTTAAATTTTTTATGGTCAGAAATCGTTATTTATTCTTATTCTTTTTTGTATGAAGATTTTAGGAATAGTTAGTCTTAAATTACATAAAGTAATTTTTTTTGTCTAAAAAATTATTTCTTATAATTTGTATTTATTGTAACACGAAAAATTTATTATTTATAATCTATCTTAAAATTACTAACTGTGTTAATATATTATATTTTATTTTATTTTAGTTATTTTAAATTAAATAATAAATTTATATGGATAAAATATTTTTTTATAATATAAGGATAAAAATATCATTTAATACTAATTCATTTTTTTATTTTCTCTCTAATCAAACAAAGAAAATTATTCTTTTTTTCTTTCCTTTCTTCTTATTTTTTCTTTATTCAAACAACTTATGAAAAAATAAAAATACATCTAAATTCTTTCTTTTTTTTCTTATTTTTTTTATTTTCATCCCTCCATTCAAATATATAAATAGATTTTATATTCTTAGTTAAA
This sequence comes from Arachis stenosperma, assembly GCF_014773155.1. Lineage (NCBI taxonomy): Eukaryota > Viridiplantae > Streptophyta > Magnoliopsida > Fabales > Fabaceae > Arachis > Arachis stenosperma. The sequence continues at coordinate 122,040,672 of NC_080380.1, read as the reverse complement.
TTATAAAAAAATAATGAATGTTCACATAATAACAATTGTATAAGAAAGTAATATGCAAATAAATAACTACGGAAAGAAGTTTAATATATACTTTAATTTGTTAAATTCACCCGTTATCAGCGATAAAGTCATAAAATATGGCAAAAAAGTAAAAGATAGTTCTCGAGTACTGTTTTCATTATTATTATTATTATTATTATTATTATTATTATTATTATTATTATTATTATAAAAAAGGTGTTTATAAAATTATTGTTATTATTAACGTATATTAGAAATAAAAATGCTTACAAGGAATACAATATTATTATTATTATTATTATTATTATTATTATTATTATTATTATTATTATTATTATTATTATTATTATTATTTGCCGTTGGAATACAAAAATGCTTTACAATAATACATATTTCTTTTACTATAATACCTATTATTATAATACAAAAATGCTTATAATAAAGAATACATATATTTTTAATATTTTTGGATATTACAACAATGAAATAGGTAGTACTAATTTACTTTTTGTAGAAATTTTCTTATAAAATCGGTAGTACGATTTTTAGCCAAATTTCTTTTTTCCTTCGAATCATTAGTTACGATTTCAAATAATTTTGTCCATACTAAAAATCGTTAACGACGATCTTGTAATAATAATTCTTCCCATGTCAAAGGATTATACCAAAATTATATAATTTACATGTAATACGACATGGTTAATGATACAATATAAAAAAAATTAGCCGTTAGCTGTTAAAAAAAAAAAAAAAAGAAAAGTTGACATACACAACGAATTCATACTCAAACTTTAAAAAGCTTAGAAAGGGGGACAAGCCTCTTTGATGTTGCATCCAAATGTAAATGATTTTGACTTTTTGCTCTAATTTTATAGTTAGGGCTGGAAGTGAATCGAGTTGAATTAAGTTAGACCAATCTTAAATTTAGTTTACAAAAATTAAGTTTGTCTCATAGTTCGACTCATTAACAATCGAGCCTATTTCATAAGTTTAAGATTGTCTCAACGAAAGCTCACGAGCTAGCTCAAATAATAGGAATATAATTTATAATTCTTTATCAATAAATTATAACTTATATATATTAAAAAATATTAAAAAAGATAAATCTTATATATTATCTATTTATCAATTATAAATTTTTTATTTATATTTTATATCAAAATTATATATAAAAAATAAATATAAAATTTTAAATAATTAAAAATATTATAATACATATATATAAAATTATATATTATTATTTTATATATATATATATTAAATTATTAATACGCATATTCTAATATATTTAATCTATATTTTTAATATTATATATATAATTTAGTCAGTTTATAAATTAATGAGTTGAGTTTATTTAAATTTAAATTCGACTTATTTAATTTACAAATTTAATTCCAAATTCAAACTCAAATCATACCAACTCATAAATTTAACTTGTCAAATTATTAAGGAATTGAGCTCGAACCGGACTCCTTCCAATCCTATTCATAGCTATTATCTCTTTCAAAAGGTTTAACCAATTAGGTTACCACGTGTGGGGAGCATCACCATAAAATTCAATTAGGGCAGTGATTCCTGGCATTAAGTCGGTGGAGAATGGTCCTTGGACTTTGTAGCCACCCTCATTGGTCCATTTAAAACTATTTCTTTTTCATGCACATCATTTTTAGTAGGGGTTAATACTTAGTCATTGTACCCCCTACTAAACATCGAAATCAGAAAATAATATTTTTTAATAAAAGTAAATTACCATGCTAGTTTTATAAAAGATTCCATTTTTGATAAAATTGTTTTCATAAGAAAAAATGACATTTTAGCTTTTAAAAAATCATTTTAATTTAAAAAAATGCAACTCTATTTTATAAATAACAAGTAATTCATGCATTTGACTTAATTTTCATTGAAAGATTTAAGAATAAAATTGAAAAAAAATTGATCTCTAGAATCATATTTTTAAATTAAAAAAAAAAGATAAATAAGTTCCTAATTTTTAAAATTTTAGACAAATATATTTTTGATAAAATTTAAATACAAAAAATTTTATTTTCATAAATAGAGAACAATTTTATCTTTTCATTCATTTGTCTCTCACAAATTAAACAAAACTGATTGACGTAGTTATAACGTTGTCCAATTGTGCGTTGTAGTGCCATATTAAAAAGAAACTAAAATTTCTAGGACAAAAAGGTTCTTATTGATAAAAATGACGTTGTTTCGAAGATTGTAAATTCTTATAAAAAATCCTTTCAAAAGAAAGAAAGTACCATAAATTTTTTTAACCCGTTCATAAAAATCAGAGTTTCGTTCCCTCCAAAAAGAAACTGAAGCGTCATCGAAAAAGATAGAGTAGAAAAAATGAAACTCGTTTGCTAAAGCAGTTCAGTCATCAAGTAAGGTAAACAAATTCCTAACCTTTATGCTTTCTTCGGTTAGGGTTATATGTAATGTAGGGTGTGATGATGCAAATGCCATGAATCATGGTTGCTTTTCGTTTGAGTTTTGTTGAAAAAAGTTATTATGTCATTATTTTAAAGGTTTTTAGGATTTTGAAACTTGTGATTTGATTTTGATTTTGTTAAAAAATTTTAGATGGTTAAAAGGTTTGTAATTTCAGTTTTTCACCATGAAAGAAATTTTGTGAGAAATGGTGATGGGAGCTTGTTTACGTGAATAAAAAAGTAGAAAAATTTTCAGAAATGACATAGATTTTATCAACTTTGGTGATTTGTTGAAGTTGTTTGAGGATTTAAAATATCTTGGCTGCAAGGCAATATATTGGTTTGATAGTACGACAAGTAATATTAAAGGCAAGCAATATTAAATCTGGGCTTCATTGTTTAAAGGGGATAGTAGAATTCGTGAATTGTGTGACAATTTGATGAGAAATGAAGAAAAAGATGAGTTCTACATTTATTTTGATCATGTTGTCAATGAATCTGAGTAGAGAAAGCAAGAGCCGAAAATGCAGGAACTAAAAATATAGATATTGGCCAAAAAGGGAGTGGGATGAAAAGAATTGGGAGTGTTAAGTCTATATATAGAACTAGATGACATCTATGATAATCTGATGACATTATCCTCTAATGATGGCTACAAAAGTACGGAGGATAAACCTTACAAACCTTCACCTTCAGGGTATGATGATGACAGTGTTAATGAGAAAAACAGTGGAGAAGAGAAGCGTGCTAAAAAGAAGAGAAATATGGTTTGTAAGAAAAAAAAAAGTGGTTGTACCAAAGAAAAAGGTGTAAGAGAATAAGAAGAATTCACTAAAGAGGAAGGATGCACCAAAGAACAATAGATCAAATATTGTTCAAAAAAGACCTAATGTACAACCAAGTGTGGGGCCCAAAGTAGAACAAAGAGTTGGGCCTTCTTTGCAAACTGAGAAGTTTAGTAATAGACCTATTGTACACTTAAGTTCTTCCGATTCAGAGTATGAGTACCATTAAGAGAATTTGTATACTCCTATTTTCTCTGATAAAGAAGCTGAGAATCATCATTGGCTCGAGTTCAATGATGAGTATGGATTTCGAGAAAGCCACTTTGAAGTAGGTACCAAGTTTATAACTCTTAATGATTTTAAAGATGCGATGAAGAACTTGTTTATTTCTGAGGGCAATAAGCTTCAGTGGATTAAAAACAATAAAAAAAGGGTATGGGTAGGTTGCAAAGGAGAAGAATGTCCATAAATTTGTACATATATTCTACAATAATTCTCTTAAGTGCTTTCAGGTTAAAACTTTCAAATTTAAGCATACAGTGCAAGGGATATGGGCAATAATGCTACTGACCAGCACTAGATGAGCAAGATAATTGAAAAAAGACTAGCTAATAGCTATCCATCCTCGTATGACTAGGAAAGAGGCTACTAATTTTCTGAAAGATGAGTTTGGTAGGCATCCTTAGGATAAGATGGTTTACAGGACACTAAAGAAGGCAAGAGATAGAATTGCTGAAAGCGAGAGTGAGCAATATGAAAAGGTGATGAATTATCTTTTCGAAATCCTACAGAGCAACCTTGGATCTACTGTACTCCTAGAGGTAATACCAATTTCACAGTCCCCACAAGTGTTTGATAAGATATATATGCGTGTGTCCGTGCGCGCGCGCTTGGATGCATACAAAAAAGATTTCAAAAGTGGTTGTAGACCACTAATAAATTTGGAAGGATGCTTTCTAGGTATTTTGGTGGACAGTTACTTCTGGCGATGGCACAAGATGCTAATAATAATTTTTATACCATTGGATATGCTGTTGTTGGATGAGAAACAAAGGAGTCATGGAAATAATTTTTTACTCTCTTACAAGAAGATCTTGAAAATGCAAGTGTGCACAGATGGAATTTTACATCGAATCAACAGAAAATTAGTAATTTATTTGTTTATGCTTCTATTCTAAAAATTAGTTCGTTTATTTATGCTTGTATGGAGCGGAAAATTCATGCACAATTCTATGTAATTTACAAAAGTTGTCAAATTCATTAGAAAAATATTCTCCAACTCAATCACCATGAAAAATTTTTATTTTCTTATCATGCATATTTTCTACTTTTTTTTATATTTCTTAAACATTTTAAAAATTTTATCTTTATTTATAAGCAATACACATAAGTAAATCTAGAACAATCATCAATAAAAGTTATAAAATATCTTTTTCTTTCTCTAATAAAATTGCCATTTAATTCACAACTATCACTATGAATCAATTTTAATAAATGTGTATTTCTTTCAACTTTAGAAGAAAGTTCTTAGTAATTTTGGATTGTATGCAAATATCACATTTCTTATTAAAATCCTTGTTACTAAGATCAATATAATTATTTTTATACATATATTCAATTGATTTGTAATTTAAGTATGTTAATCTATACTATGCCATAAATCACGAGAATCGACAACATACAAATAAACATTCACTTTACTAAGTTTAAACATGCCTTCAATACAATATTCTTTTCCTATGAACTCATCATTTTCAAGCAAGATCACTTTATCAGATTCCATTACAATTTTAAATCTTTTTTTTACACAAGATACTAACAGACTATTTTTTTTCAAATCAGAAACATGAAGTGCATTTATTAAATTTAATTTATTTTTAGATGCAAAATTTAATTCCACATTTTTTTACCACAAATTTTGGTTGATTTGGTATTGCCTATCAAGACTTGAAGGTTGTAGAAGGTTTAGAAAAGGGAGGTTGAATCTATACCTCTCTTTTAAGTTACTGTAATAACCCTTTTTAAAACAAACTTGCTGTCTGAATCTATTTGAACTTAGCAGCGGAAAATTTATGAGACAATTTCATTTTGTCTTATGAATATCAGAAAACAGGATAGAGCAGAGAAGAGAAAAGCTAACACCATTATGTATCCTGGTTCGGTTGCCTTGTGCTATGCAACCTACGTCCAATCTCCACCACAACTATGATGAAATTTTTACTAAAGTTAAAGTATTACATTCACCAATTTCACAGGATTGACACAATCCTTTCACATTCAAGTTCTAACCTAAGTGCTAACCCAACTAAGAAAGGGATACCCAACAGGTACAAGATACAAGACACAAACTTTACCTAAAGAAATCTAAAATAACTCTAGGCTTTTCTCTTGAGTGTATCACTCAGCCTCTTTCCACTCATTTGGCTTTTACTTGAACCCTCTCATTATGCCTTTTCACTCAAGAAATTACAGAAAGATAAACATTGAAAAGTAAAATACAATCTGTAAAACATGAAGGAGATTGACTTCTTCAACAGCCTCTTTGCTATGTGATAAACTAGATTTGCATGTCTCTGATTCAGTTCTTCATTTTTGGCAGAATGCCTCTTTGAAAGAAAGCAATGTCCAAGTAGATGAACTTCTTCAGAGAACTTCTTCACAGAACAAAATCTCAATACACTGGGTTATCTCTCCTTGATTTTGAATGAAGAAAAATCTTCTTTTATCTCCTTGCAAGTTGTTGCTAATTAATTAAGGTGGTTATGATTTTGTCAATCTAAAAGTTTCTCCAATAATTCCTGTGATATTAATGTCCAAATTCTTCTTATTTTTAATTTTTTTGCACATTTTCTTAGTGTTGTATATCTGTGTCATGTGTGTGCTTCATGTGCGAAGTATTAAGGATGACAACAACTATTTTTCCATATATTCTTATTCTGAACTGTGAATTCTTTGCTGAAATTTTCTTTTTTCCCTTCTAGCAATATATGTGTGCAACAATCTCATAACTATTTGTAATTAATTTGTGATAATTCACTTGCTCATACCATGTTTGTGTATTTCTCTATGTGAATTTTGGGGATGAATTAATGCCAATATTTCATTGAGCCGTTAATTTTCTAGAGGCTACTATTGCAAGAGTACAAGATGAAAAATGGTTGTTCCTTTTTCTTTCATGCTGCTCATGACTGACTCTGAACTTTAATGTAATGAAAAACGGCTGCCAGATGCACCAAACAGGACACCGGCTGCCAATGTTGAAGGTGGCTGAAGCATTGCATTTTTAGGTATTACTTTTTTTTGTTATTTATTGTTCTTTCTGCTTTTAAATGATCCCACTATACATTAAACTTCTCAATAACTAAGCAGAATATTATTTTGATGGGCACCAACACAGGTACTGTCTAAATCTCTAAGACATTAACTGTAGATGAACTGCTTTATTTAAAGGAGGAGTTTACACTTTTGGAGCCAAACAAAAATGGAACCATTAGCCTAGAAAACATCAAAGCGGTTAGTTTTGTTTCAAATTCTTTTTATATACTTGGTTAAGATGACGATGTTTGCCATCTCACAAATTTGACATGGTTAGGCCTCGATGAAAAACGCAACAAATGCTATGGAGTCACATATTCTTGACTTTTTTGGATCAGTAAGTTCTATGATTCAACTGTACCAATGCTTCCATACATTATATAAATAGCATTTACACCAATAGTGCTTGCTGATTAAAATGAATTTGGATTGTAGCTTAATGCATTGCAATATAGAAAGATGGATTTTGATGAGTTTCGTGCAGCTACACTCAGTGTTCATCAACTTAAAGCACTTGATAGTCACCCCAAATATATTACAATGCATTAAGCTGCAATATGTTGTACCTTTAACAAGTCTTTCTTCTAATTATTGTTGGACAATGCAATTTGAAGACAATTATAAAAATTTTTTAATTAATAATTTAGGACGCATTTTGTTTTTGTAGCTATAATAATTAGAAGAAAGACTTATAAAAATAGTTGATGGTATGAAAGGTACAACTTATGTGATGCTGCTCACATCATGAGTTAGTCTGCCACACCAATTTTTAAAATTGTGCTTCCTTTGTCATTAAGCTTCTCACAGCATCTCAATTTTGTAAGAGATACTGAAAAATATTATGTGATATTTCTACTGTTTTATTTTAGCGTGATCAAGTATTTTTCATGTTCTATTTTAGCGTGAACAATTTTTTGCTCATAAATTAAAAAACTGAAAGATAAAATAGATTAATGAAAGAATTTTTTTGTACTAACCCATATAGGACATGTGTTTTTCTTTAAACAAAAATGTCTTCTACTAAATATTTGCCACCATAATTTTCTTTGCTGTTGGGTTAGTTAGTGCAAGTTGTAGCCTTTTTTCATGGGATCAGAATTTGTATCTTCTGTTTGATACTAATTATATCTAGATGCAAGATCAATTTGTAGTTTACTACTTGAAATGGCATAAGAAACTTATAAATTGGCTGTTTGGTCACTGATTTTATATTTCTTGGAAGATCAATTTGTAGTTTACTTTACTATTTTATATTTACATTTTGGTGTTTGATACTAATAGAGATATTTATATCACGAATTTTATTTGCAGATTCCATGATGCAAATTCTATGTCATCGCCGTTTAGTGTTCTTAAGGATCTCATTGAGATTTTAGAGAGCAAAAGTAGCCTCATTGAAGAGGCAAGGAGCTTGAAATGTCTCCAATCAAATTGCTAGGTATCAATACTGCTTGTTATATTAGCCAGTAGTATCTAAGACTTATTTCTTCATTTGAGATCAAGCATCATATGGTTATGTTACCTTAATTAGCCTCCTAATAATTGTGGTTAACGGGTTATAGTGTTGTCCTACTTATTGATGGAGGAAAAGAACTTTTAAAATTTTCAAAATTAAAAGATAAAAGAACTTTTAATTCTGCGTTTTTTGTGTGCATGGTCATTTTTTGTGCGAGGAAGAGATTCTTTTAGGATTTATAAGTGAATTTTACAAATGGATGATTTGAATAAATTGTGAACTGTAATCTTGCAATTGTTGGGGTTTTGATCACTTATTTTTTTGTGTATTTTGTGTATCTCTATCTGAAATTTCATTATCACATGATTATATTATCGTTATTAAAATGATTCTCCTCTTCATTGTGTTTAACCAACTTTTTTTTTTTCACAAAATTTACAGATAGTTTTCGTTGATAATGGGTTTCAATTCAGTGTATAGGAGCTTGCAAGATATATTCCCCCAAGTATTGCTCTTTACCTTTAAAATTTGAAAGTTTAATTGAATTATGGTAATCTATTGTTAGATTTTAAGTATAATAATTGCTATCCTGTGATCTGATGTTATTTATACTATATTGTGGCTACGAATTTTCAATTGTGGATTGAATTTACATTCAAATAATTAACTAATTAAAAAAAAAATTATTAAGTGATAGAGATTCTAACTGCATATTAAACATACAGTAGCTGCATATTTTTAGGTGAATGAGTAGCATTATATGTTGAGATTTTCATCTGACAATCCTTACAAAAGACTACTAATTTCACCTGAATAATTTCTGATATTAGTTGTTTAACACTATGATTAGTTAAAAAGTACTTTCCCTTCCAAATTTTCAAAAACCAACGTTGGTAGTTTCCATTTACATGAGAACAAGCTTGAAAGATTTCTTTTAGCCTATGATTTCCAAATTTTTGAGTATTTTTGTGTGCATTAATCTGTGCATGCGACCAACATGTAAGCATGCCTCTTTCAAGATTTCAAAATAAACACTTTATCCCATTATTTTAAAAAATTTTTGTTCATACCGGAACATTTAAGGCTCTGGCTATTGAAAATTCAAATGATGCTAATCAAGCTGCTAAAATTGTTCTCAGTGAAATTCTTCTGGCATCAAAGGTTCTATAAAATTTACTCAATGAATTGCATAGAGACTTGATATGCATGTGTAACGAAATTGGAATGGCTTCGTTTTTTATGGGATATTGGTCTTTTCTCTATGTATGTGTTTGGTCTGCAAATTGATAGTCTAATTGTATTCTTCACAGGTCATGAGAAAGAATTATGTTTTTAATTTATTGTTGAAGTATCATTATGCTTTTAGTTTATAAAAGTATTGAAAATTATTCTAATTATGTCTCTTCATTAGTGATTCTAAAATTCTTAGTGCAAAATGATAAAAAATGAATAAATGAATGAACTATTAATTAGTGTCCAAACTCCAAATTATCAAATTCTTTAAATGAAAATTAATTTAAATTTGGTCACCGTACGTACCTTGCTTTTTTTAAATTTTAAATTCAATTAATAAACAATAATTGAATAGGGTGCATGTTTGCATGATATATTGGTTGATTGTGTTGTAACACTATAATTCACATTGCATTGTGTCATCATGTATAATTTATCTTGCCATGGTTGCATGTAGAAGGGGTGATATCGCAACTTAATTAATATGAAATTTAAGAACATTAGTATGGTGCTAAAAATTTATTGATGTTTTTTAAACTTTTTCAGAAAAGGATTAGGAGGCACATATGAAAGGGACGTGCCATTTGCTACTGTCCTTGAAGATTTTGGAAGTGATCATAATGATTTTCATTTTGCTGTTTTAGGAGATATACTTCAGATTCTTTCTTTTATCACAGTTTCAATTTTAAATCATTCCATGCTGGAGTTTATATATGAATTGTGTGAGAAATGCTGCTATAGTTACATAATTTTGTTTAGGATGCTAGCAAATATTATTACAAAAAAAAATGTTGATTGTAATATATAAAATGCATAGATTTCCCTGTAACTCCATAGCATCAATGAAAAAATACTGAGAAATTTCAACAATTCAAGTCCCATCTATCAAAATATTGAATGAGCATTTTTAATAATCTATAGAAAAATATATATAATTGTGCTAGAAGAATTAATATATGAAAAGAACAAGACTCTTTTCTAATTGTTTTTTTGTTTTTAATTTTTTTAATTTTAAGATTTTTGTATGTGATGATCATGATTTATATTACTACTATTTTTATAGGTAGTGTTTTTGTCTTTCTATCTTTAGATATTATATAAAAATTCTCTACTAAATAATTAAACAAATAAATAAAATTTACTATCTTATCTATTATCATGGCAAATAATAAATTAAATATTTTTTTTATTCAAAATTTTGGTGGTAAAAAATATTATAATAAAAGATATGATATATTTATGAATTTATTAGTAATAGATATCTAAAAATAACATATTCAGTAATTAAGTTTTGTTATTCTTGCTATATGTATATCTTTTATAATAAATACTATTTTAACATTTGTATTTTCTTAACAATTATACAAAGATTTTGTTTGTATTATTAATTAAAAATAATTTAAATTTGTGATTAATTAATCATTTTTATATTTTTATAAAAGTGTCAAAAGTGTTTAATATACGAATAGATTTTTTATGTGTTTTATATTTTAATTAATATAATTATTTTTTAATAAAATATTAACCTCTTTTATAATAGTTAATTTTACCTTTTCATAATAGTTAATTTATCTATTCTTTAAAATTTAGTTACAAAGTATTTTAAAGGTTACCATTTGAAAAAAAAATTATTAACTGAATTAAATATCAATATAATAAAAGAGATTAATAATTTAATTTTTCTGTATATACTAAGTAAATTAATTTTTTCAATAAATATATCAATAATTTTATAAACAAATTATACATAAATATAATAAAATAAATTAAATACATGATTTATGAGTAGCACAAGTTATACACTAGAGATTAATAATATAAATAAATATCATTTAGTTAGTATTTGTTGTTTGTGTGATTATAATATAAATTATTTTTATTAAAGTTTTAATATTTTTTTAGATGGCATAACAGTAACATATTTAAACACAAACATAATAGCTTTTATATTTAAATAAAATCTTTTAATATGAACTAGAAAAATAATAAAATTATTTTGTTCTCTAAGAATATAGGATAAATTAATTTTATACACTGTATAATAAATTTTTATATATAAAAACCTTTTTAAATTAAAAATAATAATTATTGATATCAATAAATAAGTATTAATAAATTTTATAATGCAATAGTGTTTGGCCCAGACGTAGTCCGGATTTTACACTAGTTTTATAAATAACAAGCAATTCATGCATTTGACTTAATTTTTATTGAAAGATTTAAGAATAAAATTGAAAAAAAAATTGATCTCTAGAATCATATTTTTAAATTTAAAAAAAAGATAAATAAGTTCCTAACTTTTAAAATTTTAGACAAATATATTTTTGACAAAATTTAAATACAAAAAGATTTTTTATTTTCATAAATGGAGAACAATTTTATCTTTTCATTCATTTGTCTCTCACAAATTAAACAGAACTGATTGACGTAGTTATAACGTTGTCCAATTGTGCGTTGCAGTGCCATATTAGAAAGAGACTAAAATTTGTAGGACAAAAAGGTTCTTAGTGATAAAAATGATGTTGTTTCGAAGATTGTAAATTATTATAAAAATTCCTTTAAAAAGAAAGAAAGTACCATGAATTCTCCTAACCCGTTCATGAAATCAGAGCTTCGTTCCCTCCAATAAGAAACTGAAGCGTCATCAAGAAAGGTGGAGTAGAAAAAATGAAACTCGTTTGCTAAAGGAGTTCAGTCATCAAATAAGGTAAACAAATCCCTAACCTTTATGCTTTCTCCGGATTGGGTTCTATGAAATGTAGGGTGTGATGCATGCAAATGCCATGAATCATAGTTACTTTTCGTTTGAGTTTTGTTGAAAAAAGTTATTATGTCCTTATTTTAAAGGTTTCTAGGATTTTGAAACTTGTGATTTGATTTTGATTTTGTTAAAAAGTTTTAGATGGTTAAAAGGTTTGTAATTTCTGTTTTTCGTCATGAAAGAAATTTTGTGAGAAATGGTGATGGGGGCTTGTTTACGTGAATAAAAAAGTAGAAAATTTTTCAGAAATGACATAGATTTTATCAACTTTGGTGATTTGTTGAAGTTAGTTGATGGTTTAGGATATCTTGGCTGCAAGACAATATATTGGTTTGATAGTACAACAAGTAATATTAAAGGCAAGCAATATTAAATCTGGGCTTCATTGTTTAAAGGGGATAGTAGAATTCGTGAATTGTGTAATAATTTGATGAAGAATGAAGAAAAAGATGAGTTCTACATTTATTTTGATCATGTTGTCAATGAATCCGAGTAGAGGAAGCAAGAGCCGAAAATGCAGGAACTGAAAATATAGATATTGGCCAAAAAGGGAGTGGAATGAAAGGAATTGGGAGTGTTAAGTCTATATATAGAAATAGATGACATCTATGATAATTTGATGACATCATCCTCTAATGATGGCTACAAAAGTACGGAGGATAAACCTTACAAACCTTCACCTTCAGGGTATGATAATGACAGTGTTAATGATGAAAACAGTGGAGAAGAGAAGCGTGCTAAAAAGAAGAGAAATATGGCTTGTAAGAAAAAAAAGTGGTTGTACCAAAGAGAAAGGTGTAAGAGAATAAGAAGAATTCACTAAAGAGAAAGGATGCACCAAAGAACAATAGTCAAATATTGTTCAAAATGGACCTAATGTACAACCAAGTGTGGGGCCCAAAGTAGAACAAATAGTTAGGCCTTCTTTGCAAACTGGGAAGTTTAGTAATGGACCTATTGTACATTTAAGTTCTTCCGATTCAGAGTATGAGTACCATTAAGAGAATTTGTATACCCCTATTTTCTCTGATAAAGAAGCTGAGAATCATCATTGGCTCGAGTTCAATGATGAGTATGGCTTTCGAGAAAGCCACTTTGAAGTAGGTACCAAGTTTATAACTCTTAATGATTTTAAAGATGCGGTAAAGAACTTGTTTATTTCTGAAGGCAATAAGCTTCAATGGATTAAAAATAATAAAAAAAGGGTTTGGGTAGAATGCAAAGGAGAAGAATGTCTATAAATTTGTACATATATTCTACAATAATTCTCTTAAGTGCTTTCAGGTTAAAACTTTTAAATTTAAGCATACATGTGCAAGGGATATGGACAGTAATGTTACTGACTAGCACTAGCTAAGCAAGATAATTGAAAAAAGACTAGCTAATAGCTATCCATCCTCATATGACTAGGAAAGAGGCTACTAATTTTCTGAAAGATGAGTTTGGCAGGCATCCTTAGGATAAGATAGTTTACAGGACACTAAAGGAGGCAAAAGATAGAATTGCTGAAAACGAGAGTGAGCAATATGAAAAGGTGATGGATTATCTTTTCGAAATCCTACAGAGCAACCTTGGATCTACTGTACTCCTAGAGATAATACCAATTTCATAGTCTCCACCAGTGTTTGATAAGATATATATGCGTGTGTCCGTGGACGCGCGCATGGATGCATATAAAAAAGATTTCAAAAGTGGTTGTAGACCACTAATAAATTTGGAAGGATGCTTTCTAGGTATTTTGGTGGATAGTTACTTCTGGCGATGGCACAAGATGCCAATAATAGTAATTTATAATTTTTACGTCGAATCAACAGAAAATTAGTAATTTATTTGTTTATGCTTCTATTCTAAAAATTAGTTCGTTTATTTATGCTTGTATGGAGCGAAAAATTCATGCACAATTCTATGTAATTTACAAAAGTTGTCAAATTCATTAGAAAAATATTCTCCAACTCAATCACCACGAAAAATTTTTATTTTCTTATCATGCATATTTTCTACTTTCTTTTTATATTTCTTAAACATTTTAAAAATTTATCTTTATTTTTAAGCAATACACATAAGTAAATCTAGAACAATCATCAATAAAAGTTATAAAATATCTTTTTCTTTCTCTAATAATATTGCCATTTAATTCACAACTATCACTATGAATCAATTTTAATAAATGTGTATTTCTTTCAACTTTAGAAGAAAGTTCTCAGTAATTTTGGATTGTATGCAAATATCACATTTCTTATTAAAATCCTTGTTACTAAGATCAATATAATTATTTTTATACATATATTCAATTGATTTCTAATTTAAGTATGCTAATTTATACTATGCCATAAATTACAAGAATCGACAACATACAAATAAACATGCACTTTACTAAGTTTAAACATGCCTTCAATACAATATTTTTTTCCTATTAATACATCATTTTTAAGCAAGATCACTTTATCAGATTCCATTACAATTTTAAATCTTTTTTTACACAAGATACTAACAGAAACTATTTTTTTTTTCAAATAAAAAACATGAAGTGCATTTATTAAATTTAATTTCTTTTTAGATGTAAAATTTAATTTTACATTTTTTTACCACAAATTTTGGTTGACTTGGTATTGCCTATCAAGACTTGAAGGTTGTAGAAGGTTTAGAAAAGGGAGGTTGAATCTATACCTCTCTTTTAAGTTACTGTAATAACCCTTTTTTAAAACAAACTTGCTGTCTGAATCTATTTGAACTTAGCAGTGAAAAATTTATGAGACAATTTCATTTTGTCTTATGAATATCAGAAAACAGGATAGAGCAGAGAAGAAAAAAGCTAACACAATCATGTATCCTGGTTCGGTTGCCTTGTGCTATGCAACCTACGTTCAGTCTCCACCACAACTATGGTGAAATTTCCACTAAAGTTAAAGTATTACATACACCAATTTCACAGGATTGACACAATCCTTTCACACTCAAGTTCTAACCTAACTTGATATTGGCTATGCTAATACCTAACTCTTCAATCTTAGTGCTAACCCAACTAAGAAAGGGATACCCAACAGGTACAAGATACAAGACACAAACTTTACCTAAAAAAATCTGAAATAACTCTAGATTTTTCTCTCAAGTGTATCACTCAGCCTCTTTCCACTCATTTGGCTTTTACTTGAGCTCTCTCATTATGCCTTTTCACTCAAGAAATTACAGAAAGATAAACATTGAAAAGTAAAATTCAATCTGTAAAACATGAAGGAGATTGACTTCTTCAACAGCCTCTTTGCTATGTGATAAACCAGATTTGCATGTCTCTGATTCAGTTCTTTATTTTTAGCAGAATGCCTCTTTGAAAGAAAGCACTGTCCAAGTATATGAACTTCTTCAGAGAACTTCTTCATAGAACAAAACCTCAATACACTGGTTTATCTCTCCTTGATTTTGAATGAAGAAAAATCTTCTTTTATCTCCTTGCAAGTTGTTGGATTCTTCTTCCTAGGTCAACTTCTTGAACTTTGTGCTTCACCAACTCAGCCGTTCACTTTCTTCCATTTTTACCCAAATTAGGAACTTTTGGTTCTGACCTCCTTTGTTGACCGAAAGCCTTAGATCAGCAAAGATACAAGTTTCAAAGGTAAACTTGAATCTGAACCATTGATGATGTGCTTTGACTCTAAGAAACTTTGTGAACCCTTGATTTATAGCAGTAGAGATCAAAGGCTTCTTTCTTCATTTAACCAGAAATGGGTATGAGGGAAAAGGAAGTTTCAGCAAGTTACTTTGGGGTACCAATAATGGAAAGATCTTTCTGATTCGCCTAAGATCTGATTTTGCCCTAACTTCTGATTTCTTCTTCTTTCTTCTTTGTAGCTAACCTCTTTTTCCTTCTAGGATGTGAACCATGGCATGGCCATCTCTAACTTAGCTTAGCTTGCTTTGATTAGGGTGATTAGACATTAGCTTTTTGTGATTTACCTTTCTCTCTCTTTCTCTTTCTTTCTGATTCTTACTGAAGCAAACATGTGAAGTGCTTTGGAAGGCTGATGGAGTCTTCATGGGCTTGGGTTGGATTTATTTTCCATTCAGCCCAGCTAATTTCTTTGCTTAACAACCTTGGGCTTTTAGTGCTTTGTAGCCCACTTTGTTTCTGGTTTGATTTTTCTCCTATTGTGCTGCTGCAATATTCTTTCTTTGGCCTACAACACTATATCAAGAACAATTAAAAACTAATTAGATGATTAACCCAATAAAATAATGTTTGTCATCATCAATTGAAGTTAGTTAATTTCTCAATTCAACAAGACTTCTCTATTGTTCACTTCTTCATGTTTTGAATTGGTTGTGATCATTACAAACATAAACAGTAGTCCCAGAATCTAACTATCATTCAAGTAATTTTTCTTGTGTTGCATGTAACCATGACAATTTGTATATTTTGTACTTTTTCTGCAACCATTGCAATTAGATCCTTCTATTCTACTAAGTTGGTCTTTGGTACTTTCTTTTTCAAAAGTCTACATTCTTTTATATAATGTATTTCTTGTGACAATGATAACATTCTCTATGTCTCTCCTTGTCTTTCCTTGAATCTTTTGAGAACTTTTTTTCTTCTTATTGGTGTTGTTTTCACCAATATGATTCACTTTATAACTTTAAGAAAGATACATAACATCACGTTTTTGAGTTTCCACCTTTATACGTATATGCCTTAGTAATTTCTCAATTTTGAAGTCCTCACCAAGATGTAAAAGTTTCTTCCTGTAACTATTCCAAGATGAAGATAATTTTAAAATAATTGCTCCAACTTGTAATGATTCAGGGATCACTACTTGTAGATCATGAAGTCTACTTATAAGGATTTGTAATTCATGAATTTGATCCATAACAGGCATAGCATCATTCATCATAAATTCAAAATATTTCATCATAATAAACTTATCTATTCCTTATCATTCAGTATTATAAATTTCTTTCAAAGACTTCTAAATCTCCAATGGTTATTGAATTGACATGTAGAGATCATTGAGTCGGTCGGATAAAGTATTGAGAATATGATTTTGACATGCAAGAGTATCTTCATCTCATTTCTTCTTCAATTGAACAATTTTTTATTTTTTCTTTTGGTGTGGAATTTTCAGCAGATCGGCAATTGGTATAGACTTTGGGTCAATCACATATGCAAGATTGAAAACTAAAAGAAGAAACATCATCTTGTCCTTCCAATGGTTGAAATTTGTTCCGTCAAAGCGATCCAACTTGACAAATTCTTGATTTGACCTTGAACGTGGTGTTTTGATCTTGTGCCATCTTTAAAAAATATCTTTCTAAAATTGATGGGTATATGAAGATGGTTTTAAGGCACGATTAGATCGCTTTCTTTAAAGAGGTATTTGTCCTCACACTTAGTTGTTATAGGGTTTATGACAATACTCTCCCAATATACAATGAAACCTAAGAATTTCTTAATTAGTAATAGTAAAAAATTATCAACTCTTTTGAACAAAGAAAATCTCTTAATAATTAAAATAAATACTTGATTAGTATGTATAAATATTGGACAAGAACTTTATTTATATCTATTGTACATAGCAATTATAATTTGTCACGTCCATAAATTATTGTAATTCTTCTATTGTCAATATGCACAATGTTTCAAACATACATCAATCTTAAAAAATTGTGTCCTTTTAGCCAATAAATACACCGTTCTTAAAAAGTTGTGTCCCTTTAGGCAAATGATACTATATGTACCATTATTATAATTGACAATATATGAACAACTAATAATCATTTATTAATATTAATAATAATATTAATAATATTAATTAATTAAATTTATAAAAATCTTTTATTTATTTTATTATTGTTGTCATATAATATATAATGATTATTAAAAAAATATTTAAGTCAAATAATATATATAATATACATTATTTAATTCTTACAGAAAATAATATACATTTTACAAATAGTAAAAATAAAAATATTATTTAGGTCCTTCATAGGAGAAAAAATTGTCATTTTTCGTAAATATGACATTTTTTATTTTTTAGATTATCTTTTAGGCAGTGGGTAATTACGTAGATGATCATTCTATTATTTATTATATGACAATATAAACTTTTATAAGACAATAAATAGAAATTAAATTCACATTAATGTTATTTAATGATTCAAATTTAGTCACTATCGTGTGAGAAACTCAAATAATAACTCCAAGACACAGCAAAAAAGTCCTCCTAGTTACTTTGAAGTCTCATTCTATATTTATTATATTTTCTATAACAATATAAAACTTTCGTAGCGCAATACATAGAAATTAAATTCAAATTGATGTTATTTAATGATTTAAATGTAGTCACCATCTTGTGACAAACTCAAATAATAACTCCGGAACACACAAGCTCAAAAAAAAAAAAAAAAAAAAGAAAGAAAAAGAAATGGTTGTTTCTCTAAAACTAGGAATAATGATCATTGTTGTAGCACAAACCCTTTTGATTTTCATGGATGAATCTAGTGGTGTTAATTCATACCCTTGTGATTCACATGATGCCAAGATTGTTGATGAGACTAATATTATGAAAGTTAATCTCTCAGTGTACTATGGAAGCCTTTGCCAGCCATGTTCAACTTTCATTATTAAGAATCTCCAGGAAATATTCTACAATGGTCTTATCAACATTATCAATCTCCAACTAGTTCCTTGGGCCAATGCTTATATCAACAATGACACTAATAATTCCATAATTTGCCAGGTTTTGTGTTTTAATTTGTTTAATTTCTATTATTGTACATATAGAAGTATTTATGTTATGCTGAAAGAATTAAATACTGTTTTATTATATCTGACCAGATCATGAAACTTCCTAAGAATTAATTTGAAATTTTTGTGAATTTTGATCATGATTTCCATTTGCTTTGTATTTTTAGTGGTGTACATTCAGTTTGTTCTTTCAATATGCTTTCTAGGAGTCTCTTTTCTTTTCACTTTAAACGGGAAAAATTGTTCAAGCTTCAAACTTTCTAACAATGACTTTTTATTTCAATTTTCACAAAGTTTTGAACATTTCTTGTTTAATTATATATATATTTTATTCTTTTTTAATATTTCACTTTGTAATTTTAAGCAGAATGGCCCGGATGAATGTGAGCTTAATTCGGTGGAAAGCTGTGCCATCAACATTTTGAATGATGTGGTGAGTAGTGCACATTATTTGTCCACAATTAACCTGAAGATAGTAAAAATAAAAGGCTTATTGTTATTTATATATAGTTTCATTAAATTTTCAAATTTTTTTTTATAAATTTCAATTAAACCTTACTAATTATTTTCTGTTCAAATATAAAATAATTTTGAAATATTTATTTTTAAGTTTAATTTTAATGCATTGATAATATAAAACGTTTTATACAGTCGTATAATCACATTCATTCTTTTGGATGATCATTTACTCGATTAATGTAAAAGGTAGTTATTTATACTGTAACATTACGTAATTAGATGTATGTGTAAAATTAATTTAGACTGTTAATGCATAAAAATTAAATTCTTTTTTTATGCTAAAAAGAATTGTGAAATATTTTATAAATAAATATTCTATAATTATGTTTTTTTCTGAAATCTAATAACTACTAAAAAATTAATTAAAAATATTTATTTAAAAAATTTTAAATTATAAAAACTCAACTAAAATTTTGGTAAAATTTAAGAGACCATCAGAGCAATTAAATCAAAATGAAACATGTTCTAAAAATCTTGTTTCAATTGGATCATAGCTTTCTAAAATAACAAATTATTTATTTTATATGATGCAGAACAAATACTATGCTTTGATTGAGTGCTTGGAGCTTCTAGCAATTGAAAAAAGGCAAAAGAATTGGGAGGAATGCTTCAACACATTAGGTTTGCCTAATGCTCCTATTGTCAAATGCCATAACACAGGAAATGGAACCGAGGTTACCATATGTTTCTATCCATTTATAATTATTAAACAAAACAATTTAGAAGAGAAAATACTCTATAAAAGATGTGTTTTTTTTTATTTTTTTAAATGGTTAAATAATTTTTTTTGTCTCTATAAAATATGGTAGTTCATAATTTTAGTTTCGTTAAACATTTTTTATAAACATTTAGTTTTAACAATTTTCGAAGTGAAATTAATCTTTAATATCATATTCTATATATATGTATACAAATCAACTTTATATTTGTGATTCAAGTACAAATATTTAAAAGTCACGGTTGAAAATGAATTGAGTAAAATATATATACATACTACAACAAGAAAAGCACATAGAAGTATTATTTTTATTATGCAATGTGTTGATTGGACTCGATATTATAATTCCTCATTTTATCTAATGGCATAAAAAATATATAACAGTGTATCAATAAGTGTCAATGTGTTAGTCAAGATATATAATAATAACAAATATGATGTTAGTCAAGATAGTAAATAATTTAAATTCTAACAAAAAAAGGTTTGGGTTTGAGTCTTTAAAATAGTAAAAATATATTTTTTTATAGGTTATATATAATAATTAGTATTTCAGAAAAGAAAATTTGTATACCAAACTTCTCTTATATCACTTTTATATATATATAAAGTAGATAATAGATAAATGTAATTCAATTTCCACTTTATCTATGATGTTTTAACATTAAATTTTAATTTGAATTTGGCCTATGCAGCTTGGACGAAAACATATTAATGAAACTGCACTTCTTCATTCACCTCACACATTGTTGCCAGTGGTGGTGGTAAACAATAATTCAATTGGAAAGGTTTTTGTGCATTTCCTTCATTTTCCCCTTAGCTTTCTTATTGTTTCTATCAGATAATGAAACTTGAAACATATGAGGAATACTTGTATACCTTTTTAAAAAGAGTTCAATTAGGCAGCTAAATTTTTTAAGTTAATATCAATAGATATTTTACATTAATTTTTATTTTAATTTTTAATTTTTAAATTCTAAATACTAAATTCTAAATACTTCAAAAAATGAGTTAGAAAATAATTTTACAATAAAAAAATTAGCTTATATTGATTAATTAAAAAGTAGTTTTTTATACTTTTTTTAAAATATTTAATATGTCCTTTATGAAGAATAAGCACATCCTACATATATATAACTCCTAAGTGTTGTAAATATATATAACTCTTAATCTATGGTTTGGTTTATTATTGTTTTACAAATGTTCTCTTAAGTTAAAGTTTATTGCTTGTTTCATTCAGGAATATGAAAATTTCACAAGCTACGTTTGTAATTCTTATAGAGGCTCTTCCATGCCAGAAGCATGCAAACTTCATTAGAAATGAAATAAAAGGCTATACACTATGCTATGACTATATGAGCCAATCAACCATGGCCAAGCTCTCAACAGAGATGTGTAGTAGATGCAGAAAAGCCTTATAATATTATTTTATTTTTCTATAGTTCATCCTACTAGTACTAGGCAGTGAAATGTCACCATATGTGTAACAGTTCTGGGTATTAAGAAATCAATGACAACAATTAAACAGGGATAGCATATATTATATTATTATTTGTTTCTGTTGTGCATTTTTTTATTTTATGCCTAATACGGTAATACCATTTTCCCCGTCTTATATGGTCCATTTTACATGATCCATCATATCCATATTATTATATGACTAAACAATTCTTTTTTCTCTTTTTGGGTTGTTACTGAAGTGTATATCAGTATATTACAACTTTAATCATAATAAAACCGTTGGCCGTTTAATGGTTAATAGTGTGGGACACAGTTACAAAGTCTATAGCAATGCTAGGATGAAATCAAAGGTGCTACAATGTGTTATTCATTGAGATGAAACACACTTCTGCTGAAATGTGCTATTTGTTTACACCCTTTTTCAAATGCACAAGAAATGAGTTTCTTTTTATGAAGTATGTGTCAACTTAATATATGAATACATTAACACAAAATATTCATCAAATTGTAACGAATCAAACTAGTATCTGATTCTAGGCATAAAACAATCCATGAAATTGAGTATCTAAAGGTATACTCTCCTGGCTAACTAGTCAAAAAATAAACATTGCAGGATTGTCATTCATGTTAAATTAGCATATAACATAAATTCTTACACCATTGAACAAGTGACGACATGATTCCTATGATAGTATGATGTCACTCAAAGTTGGGAAATTATATAGTTACAACAATCATCTGAAAAACAGACATGTTTGTTGTTTAACACAAATCTGCACTTATTCTTTTCCAAATGTCATTACATACATCAAGGGGAGTCATCATTGATGTGTCATATTCAAACTTCTCCGCTGCATTTTTATCCTTGTCAACAATATCTGCAATAATGATTAAGGAACAAGCATATTTTGCATTCTAAATGACCTAAAAAGGAAGAAAGAGATGCAGGAACAAAGAATAGTAAACTCAACAAAAGGATACAGCCTGAAATTTTGGAGGGATCATCCAAGTCTGGTAAAATATTTGAGACACAAGCATACATTGAAAGTAGCTTCCTGAAACACGAGAATAATGCAATTCTTTATGTTCTAATCTATATGGAATTGTGTATAAGACTATAAGTTAAGATTTCTCACTAGTTTATAACAATTTACTTACTCTTTCCTTCGCTTATCTTTGTCAATTTTCAATAAAGCCTTCTTTCGCTCTTGGACAGAATTTTGCTGCTGCATTAGTTCATTAAACTCAACCCCAATGGTTGTGTTGAATCAAAATAGATGGTAAGAACTAAGAAGATATGTCATCCAGAAAGTCGGCAATCACGAGAAAAACACGCACACACGAATACACAATTAGAAATATGAAAACATCTAGACACTTATCTAAATTCCTCTTTCAGAAAGTTCTCTTTCTCAAGTTCCTCATCCAGCTCTCTCTGAAGAAGGTCTAGTTCTGCATCAGAAGCACTCTCACATCTAGCTTCCTCTTTTTTCTGCTTGCATGCATCTATCTTTTTCTGACAATCTGATTCGCATACAAACTAGTCAACCATACAGCTAGAAGGCCCACTCATCATAATTATCATGAAATAGATAACTTGAATTCAAATGGGCAGATATAAAATAGAATTGGTTGTAATGGAGTTCTTTCTTCAATCACAAAGAAGGCACAAGTACATATTAAACCTACTAATGAGTGAATCAGAGGCAAAGATTATAAAATCTAAGGAACTTGCACCTTTCCATGTAAGATTGTCATAATTTAGACTGAACTTATATGGTATATAAGTAAACCATAGAGGCAAATTTGCTAGCTTTGTAAAATAGAAAGACATTGCTTAAAACTTCTGCTCTGCTTTTAAATGAATTATATTTATGATATTGTTGAAATGTTCAAAATCATAAGAAAGACTTGTGAGTTGATACCAGAAATTGAAGATCAACATCTTCATCAAAGTTGCAACATTAGCAGCTACAACATCCGAGGTAACCAAATAACCAATGTACTTACCCCTCATCATCATAAAATGAATTTTTTGAACAAAATAAAATTCTCAAATTCCCACCTTTTCTCTTTCTACCATTGCATTGCAAAATTCGAATAGTACCTACTAAAATGGAACAAAATCGCGGCACAAGATGAGTTAAATAGAACAACAAAAATTGGAGGAATGAAAAAGACCTTGGAGCAAGTTGCGGACATGGTTGAGGTCGGAATTGCAGGTGGAAGAGAGGGAAGTAGTGCGTCGGAGACATAGAGCAAGGTTGTCGATGTCGTGCCGATCCGATAGGATCTTGACGAGGTCGTCGCACCAGGAGATCAACTTCTCTACGTCGATGGTTCTAGAAGGATCCACCATTGGAAATCTGAGTGGGAAAAAGGGAAAGGGAGTCTCTTCTGTGCGTTCCTCTTCACCATACCAAGAGTAAATAGAAATTAGAAAACAAGAGACACAAATATAGGTTCTAGCAGGAAAAAGAACTAGGGGTGTTCATGGTTCAGTTTTTTTTCATAAACTGGACTGAAACCGCACTAAACCAAGCTGTCTTTTTCACATAACAAGTTCTCTCTCTCTCCCCCTCTCCCTCTCCCTCCCCTCCCCCTCCCTCCCTCCTCCCTCTCTCTCCCCCTCTCCCTCTCCCTCTCCCTCTCCCTCTCTCAGAAGTCAGAACCCTCAAGTTGTCAAATTTGAGATATTTTACTTCACTTCACCTTCAAAGTTGATCAAGTATGGATGGAAGTCCCGAATTGTAATTAAAATCATGAGAAGAATTAGTAACAAATTTGTAGTCAACTCCTTGATTCTGGAAAATAAATTATATATCAACACAAGTTTCAAGTGCATAGGGAATCATCCATATTGTGGCATTCTTAAATATTTCAATATATTTAAGACTCCACTGTGTTCTTTTGTCCTTATTATTATTCTTAAACATTTCAATATATTTCATGCTATATATATGCCCAGAAATTAATTAGTGTCATGATGATGCTACTACATCATTTTATTCTTCAACATTCTTATTCATGTCAGCGGACCACAGGAAAATATAATTACATTACAAATACCTTTACATATTACTTATTATTTAAGGCCCAAGCACTGATATCAATTATTTAATTTGTCAAACATTTGAATCGGGGAGTTTGAGTTGAACAAATCACCAAGCATGAAGAAGTTAAAAACAAAATCAAGAGGCTACAGAAACCTGAAGAAGTGAGATTCTTACTGTTTATGCAGCAGCAGTACCTAGCCTTCTAAAACAGTGATCATCCACGAAAGGTAGAAGCTTTGAACGAAATGGAGCATACCCAGATGTAAGACGGCTGTCTCCCCTGGTTCCAATCCTATTAAAACATAAAGATAGGACAAGGGTAATGAATGGCAAATAGAAAAAGAAAATAAACAAAGAAAATATGGATGAACTGCATACAAAACTGTACAAGATAAAATAATAACTTGAATGCCAAAATCATATTGCACTTGCAGCAGCTTTAAACCATGATTTGAAACTTGTTCTTGCTAGAGACTAATGTGTATAATTAAACGAAACTAAGAAATACAGAACGCGGAGACTGTTCCTAATGCTCCAATCCGGAAGTAAGCAACGAAAGCTAGGGCCGAAGTGGTGTGCTAGGGTTTAGCCGTTGGTAATGGTGCACCGTAGCATCATGGAGGTTTTTTATGTTTGCAAGGTTCTAAAAACCGGACCGGTCATCAAACCACTCCGATCACTGGTTCACTGGTTTACTGGTCCAATCAGTTCAATCGTAGTCCAACCGGAAAAACCGTTTTATAATAAAATAATAAATAAATTATAAATAAACATCCTAGTACATACTTGTAGTCTAATACAAACTTAGTCATTCCATAAGAAAATCATCACCATCTAAAGCAAAATGCAATTCCAATCAATGAATACTATTCAATAAGTCAACCTAATCATTTAATAAGTTAATAAGTTCAAACAAAATGCAATTATAATTAATACTATACAATCCTTACAACTGAGTAGCAAGACCTCTTTTGCAATTAAGCTCAACCTAATCACTAAACCAAACCTTCTCAAAACACAATAATTATCAAAATTTATCACAATCTAAACTCATATCTAACAAACAGCTCAAAACTCCAGGCCATCAACAAACACCAACACAGGCAACAAAGATCAAAGATATCATCAAATTGAAAAATAAAATAAAACAAAATAACAATCATACCTGACCACACCCAACTGCACAAATCTCCTGTGTGGTGAACAGAGCATAATGGAAGAGAAAAAATGGAAAAGAATACAATCCCCAATTGGAAGAGAATAATGAAAACATTCAGCATATAATGACTGAGGCAGAAAACAGTCTCAACAGAGCATATTGGAAGAGAAAAAATGGAAGATAGTCACAATCTAAGCAAATGCTTCTTGATTGGCAGAAAATATTATTATTATGAGCAAATGCTTCTTGATTTATATTATCATCCATAACTGAAATTAACAGTTACAATCTAAGCACAAGATTAAGAAACTAACTCCTATAAGAATTAAGAAACCTGTAGTTCAATTCCAAAGATTTATTAACAGAAAAAATATGTTGATAGCAAAATCGCTAATAAAAAACCAAAGTGACATTTATTTTTGTTTCCAATAATGATTAATTACAAAACTTCTTTTATGATTTTGCAAAGGAATGGCCACAAAACCCCACATATGATGAAATCAAATTGTAATTAAAAAGAGAACACGGATAGTAGTAGAGATATACTGCTTCTCCTATAGAAACCATGGCGTAACTTAATTCCAGTAAATTCACTAAGCATCAATTCAACAAGCCCGTACCAATTTATCACAAGAATCAGTATCAATTTATCATCAAGAAGTAAGCCAGTAACAGACTTAATCAACCAGAGTTCACAAACACACACAAAATTAACTATTTTTTTTTTACTAAATCATTCTAAACACATTAAAAACTAAATTAACCAATCACATTTTCTTATAAACAACTGATTAAAAACAAAAAAATTAAGCAAGAAAAATTAACTAACCTTCGGTGGTCTTCGAACGAGCAGAGTAGGGAGGAGAGGGAGCAACAATGTGACGTGGAGAAGCTGGCGGCAGTGGCGATGCAACAGACGACGAAACTGGACCAGGCAAAGAAGCTGGCTACGCGCGAAGAAAAGAAGCTGGCGAAGAACGGCGGGACGGCGGCGGTGAGAAGAACGACGGCAACAATGGAGGCTAGGGTTTGTCACCTTTTTTTTCTTTCTTTGAGAGAGGGAAGCTTGGTTGAAGGTTTCAAGGTGACTGAGAGCAATGGGCGGTGGCGCTGATTCTCACGCCCTGCGGCGGTGGGGAAGACTTCTGTGACCTAGGGTTGTGATTTGGGGGTGGGGGACTGCAGCGCAGAGGGGTGACTGGGTGAGGACCGAAGAGATACTGGCGCGTTCTTTTTCTTAAAAACGAAACGACGTCGCTTCAAGAAAACCGACCGGGTCCTGATTCAATCCGACCGGCCAATTTCTGGCAGATTCAATTATTTTTAGCCCATTTTTTTTTTAAAAAAATGGTTTTTGATATTGAACCAAACTGCATTAGCACCTGATTCGTGATTAGATTGATCAAATAGATCGGTTCAATCCGAATTTTAGAATCATCGATATTTAGATTTTTGACATTCATTCAACTTAGAAACCAGTTTTTTTATGGTTT
Organism: Arachis stenosperma; assembly: GCF_014773155.1. NCBI lineage: Eukaryota > Viridiplantae > Streptophyta > Magnoliopsida > Fabales > Fabaceae > Arachis > Arachis stenosperma. The sequence goes on along the minus strand of NC_080380.1, from coordinate 122,013,521 downwards.
GGTTTTATAAAAATTGTAATCTCAATTTGGTTATTTTACTTAATTTATTTAAAACTGTTTCAATTCAGTTTGATTAAACTAATTTCTTCTAACACCCTTAGAAAGAGCTGAGTTAGTACTCAAAGTGGTCCTTGAACTTGTAGTTGAACTTCAATATAATTTTTGAACTTAAAATTGCCCTAAATTTGTCCCTAAACTTAACAACGATTGTTCATGATATACTTTCCGATGACAAAATGATAACGTGGTTGGATGGAAGCCACGCTGCACTGGTAAAACATCGTCGTTTCATTTTTTGCACCCAAATAGAACATAAACGACATCGTAAAGTATCTATTTGGGCGCAAAAAACGATACAACGATATTTTACCAGTGCAGCATGGCTTCCATCCAACCACGTCATCTTTCCGTCATCGAAAAGTATCTCACGAACGACCGTTGTTAAGTTCAAGGACAAATTTGGGGCAATTTTAAGTTCAGAAACGACATTGAAACTCGACTGATGAAAAACAACACTGCATACCTAAATTTTTGTAGGAGACAGCGTTCGTTGCGATGCCAGTAACAGAGATTTTAGGCGACAGCAGATGCTATTGGTGGATAAACAATGGTCAGAGAGAGAGAGAGAGAGAGAGAGAGAGAGAGAAGGGCACTGAGATCGGGTAGAGTGACTCGAAGAAGTAGGTATTCGCAGGCAATTGAATCCAAAATGCGATGTGGAAGTGGTAGGATATTTTGGCGAGTAAATTGCCATTTCTAACCATGAAAGATTCGGATGCTAACATTTCTTCCCATGAAAGACAAAAATTAAAGTTATACCCATGAAAGATGGGTTTTTACAGAAAAAATTATCCAAATCCTAAAAAATTAAATAAAATTTTCAAACTACCCTCTAATGTAACCTAAGTCTAACCTCGAATTTTACTCCACACCACTACTCCCCCAATCCCAAACCTTACCACCACTTTCATCCTCAACTACTGCCATCACCACTGCCATCACTATCACCACCACCGTTATTACCACTTCGTTTTCTGTTCTGTCATCATATTCCACTCGTGGAACCACTGCTATTTCTCACCATACCATCTAAGAGTAATAGAAGAAAAGCAAAACCAAACCATCATCAACCTCCTTTCATACCCTTTTGCACAGAACCACCTTATCTTCTCATCAAAGCCACCTTCAAAGCTTCTCAAGATTGCACTCTTTGTTAAGAGATGGCCTCAGGGATCTCATGCCGGAGGGCTTGAATGCCATGCTATGATTATCCATATTGCTCTTGCAAAAAGAGGCTATGAACTTCACATATTCACCACTTCACCAAGTTCCTCTACTATCTCGAAATCTAAACTTGAAAAGTATTTTCACTTCTCAAAACCAACTCCAAGTAATCACCTTGACCAAGCTTTAGTTTGGGAACAGTTTCAGGAACAGAACAAAACAGGGTCACCATTTGACATTGTTCATACTGAAAAGTGTTGGCCAAATTTGAGGAGGATTATGAAGAATAGGACGAAAGAGAAAGTGAGGTTAATAGTGAAGAAATTGAAAAAGTTGAAATTTTTAAGATGTGTTCTTTTTCTTTGCTTTTTTGGGTACCTTTGATTTTGGAGAAAAATAAAACAAAAAATGATTTTTTCCTCTATTTTTACATGAAATAGGATCCATGGTTAGATTTTGATGAAAATAGAAGAGAAGGTACGAGAGATAAACAAAATTTTGGATTTAGTGAGTTCTATGATGTGTGTGTTCTACGTTTTCGATGATGATGATGATGGATAGTAATGGTAGAATCGAACATGTGTTGAGGTAGTGTCTAGGAGCAGTAGAGGTGGTGCTAGCAGTGGTGGTGATAGCGATGAGAGCAGTGATGATGGTAGTTGGGGGATAGGAGAGTGGTGGTAGAGTTTGGAATTGGGAGAGTGATGATGTAAAGTAAAATTAGATGTTAAAGTTAGGTTATACTAGAGGGTAGTTGAAAAATTTTATTTAATTTTTTATGGTTTGGATAATTTTATATGCAAAAGCCTATCTTTCATGAATATAACTTTAATTTCCGTTTTTCATGGGTAGAGACGACAGCATCCGAATCTTTTATAGTTAGAAATGATTATTTACTCATATTTCGGCAAGTACCTGATTATCTATTTTTTAAATTGGTCTTTGATTTTCTCTGTCACCTCTATTTACGACATTAAAAATTACTAATGTGACACATTAAGTAATATTATATTAATTATAATATACATTTAACAGTTTTAGTTTTTTTTTTATTTTTTTCAAAGATAAATAAATTTTTTATTTGTTGAATAAAATTGAGTCAGAAAACTTCACACAAGTAAAAAAAAAAGAGATATTTACTATAATTAAATTATATAAAAAGACAACAACAAAAAACTAAGTTAATGTATGATATATCTATAACATTTATCTTCTTCACTTATCTTCTTTCTATCTAAGAGAAGCTATTCAGTTAAGGAAAAATTATTGTCAAAGATGAATGAGCTACATGCTTTTCATATTAGTTAGAGAAAATTAATAGTGAGTAATAGACATTTTTTTTGTTTCTCTTTTTCTTCTAATTATCAACAACTTCCACCCACCATTTTCAAAAGACTTTGTTGGGTTTAAATTGAGGATTTGGAATTTTAATTCTTGCCAAATAGTGCTAGAGTGAACACAAGAGATTAAGCTATAATGCTCAAGAAATTCTTTCAATTGCTTGCATCTTGAGCAAATTGGAGAGATTGTCATTATTTTTTTATGAAGTTTTTGGCTAACTGGCTAGCCATTGCACATCACCTTTCACAAAAAATCCTACTATAAGCTCACAATTGAGGGCCCATATTAAAGATTATAAGCGCTTTTCCCGACATAACTCTGACAGAAAAAAATTGGAAAGCTATGCAATAGCCTTAACTGAATATCATCCATCTTTGGTGCCCCTCCAGGTCAATTGATAGCGTGCCATCCGTCGGTTTAGAAATTCTCTCAAAAAGAATCTTGTTGCAAGTATAGTTCTAAACCAACATACGACGTGTATCAGAATTTAATTTATTTGCCATGAATTTAAATCAATAAAAACCGGGAGTTTTAAATCTCGGATCGTCTCTCAAAGGAATTGCAATGCGGTGTGCGTATTATCGGTTATGAGAATAAGGAGTTTGAAGGCAAAAAGACAAGAAACTAAATTGTAAGAAAGTAAAGCTAACAAATAAGGAAATTGAAATGCTAAGACACTCCTGGCAAAGATTGAGAGTCAAGGCTTCCTATCCAAGTCATTGATCACAAACATGGCAATTACCTAGAGTTAATCCTACTTTGTCATCTCCTACATCGGAAGAAAGCCAGGCATAGTTAATCTTAATCCATTGGTCTTACTCGTTAGTGAAAACAAGACCAACTAACAACCCTAAATCACCAATCAATATTGGACATCAATGACTCTCAATATCACTAACCATGACATGATGATTACAAAGATTGAACCTAATTCGTCAATCTCTAAATAGTGAGGTAAGTCAACCGGGATTAATTAATCTTAATCCATAGGTCTTACTCATTAATGGAAACAAAATTAATTGAATCTCTAAATAATCAATCAATTCGAACATTAGCGATTCAAGGTTACCTAAGTCCTCAATTCCAAGGCAAGAGTGCTAAAATTCTACACTAAAGCTAAACCAAGCATTTTATCAAACACTTGGAAGACATAAAAGAAAAGCATCATACATTGTAATAATAATAAAATCTATAACTACCAAAAATAAGAAAACAATAACAATAACTCAAACAAGCATAAAGAAAACATAAAACATCAAATTGTATTAAAGAAAATCAAAATTAACAAGAGAGTTTATAAACTAAAGTTAACAAAATAAAGAAACTAATAAGCAAAATTAGAAAAATTAAGACAATAGAACAAGGAAATGTAAACAAATCCACCCTAAAATAAGAATTAAACCCTAAACTAAGAAGAAACTAAACCTAAAATCCTAAATTCTAGAGAGAAAAAAGAGCTTCTCTCTCTAGAATTCTAAACCTAAAACATCACTCTAAACTATTCTATGACTCTATCATTGATCCTCCTTGAGTCTTACTTCCATATGCATTAGAAATGAGTTAGATTGGGTCAAAACTGGGCCAGAAATTGCTAGTCACGTATTTACTTAAGTGAATCATGTGTTGTAACTAGTGCGTACGCACAAGCCATGCGTACGCACAACCTGGCAGATTTCCAAAAGATGCGTACGCACAACCATGAATTTCTCCAATTTTTATTTCTTCATGAATTCTCCACTTTTGCATGCTTTTTTTTTTCATTTCTTCAAGCCATACTTGCCTTCTAAACCTTAAATAATTCAAACAAACACATCAAGGCATCGAATGGGAGACAAGTGAATTAAATTTGGCAATTTTCAAGCACAAAAATCATGTTTTCTTACCATTAAGCACAATTAGGAGAAATTCACAAAACTATGCATTTTCAATGAATAAATGCAAGATAAGTTGATAATTTCCCTTCTTTTCAACCTAAAATTCATCATAAAATAGGGGTTTATCATCAGTACATCTTCTTTTCCAATTTCAGTTTGTAAAATGAGTTATGCTGTTTCTAGTCTAAAATTTTTGGAGGTTATTTGATGATTCTATTATTTGTCTTGTGTAATAAGCTGTGAGATCCATTGTACTTGTGGGTTGATATTTAGATTATCCATATTTACTATTGGAGAATTATTTGCCAACCACATATCCTCAACTATTCTCACCCCAATAAGGCTTCTCCATTCTCAAGATGGATTGGTACCAACCTTTATCTTCAAAAAATTTGAGAATTTTAAATATTTACTTCTATAGACCTTAAAAATCAGAGAGTTTGTCCTGGACAGCAATTTTCAGCCATGTCTACCCATCATTGCTAAGTTAAAAGCTCTCAAATCTTTAATATTGAGCCCTCTCTAATTCTTAGGTCGACAGACAGTACTCCATTTCACCCAGTGTAATTTTCTTTTCGATCCTCGTTGTCCCCACCAAAACTGCATAATCATTTTATGAATCTCATCAAGCAAAGTTTTTAATAGTTTAAAACAGCTAAGAGTATAGATAGAGATAATTGATGCTACTTCCTTAATAAGAGCCTTTCTACCACTAGCCCATGGTTAGAACCTTTTTCACTATTGTAATTTCTTGGCCACTTTATCCTTCACGTATTTAAAAGTAGCTTTTTTTTATTTGTAAACCTCGGAAAGGAGACCTAAGTATTTGTCTTGATTGCCCACATGTGAAACTTGTAATAAGGTAGCTAATTGATTTCTCACTCATTCAGGAGTATTATCATTGAAAAACATAGATGATTTGTCTAAATTGACCACCTATATACTAATCTGACCATAGATGTTCAAAGTATTAAGCAAGTTCAGATAGTCCTCCCGCAAAGCTCTAATAATAGTATAGAGTCATCTGTAAAGAATGAATGATTGATCTTAGGACACCTTTGGTTCAGTCTCAAACCTTCAATTTCATGTCTCTATTCTTCTATGTTTAGCAGATAGAATAATCCTTTCTACAAAAAAAAAAAGATAGAAAAAAGAGAGTCTCCTTGTCAAAGTCCTTTATATGGCTTAAAAAACCATAAGGTTGTCATTCTATAGTAACAGAGTATGAAACAGTTGCCACACGCTCCTTTAACCAATCCATCCACCATTACAAAAGCTCATACTCTCCATTATCGCCCAAACAAAACTCCACTCTACTCTGTCATACACTTTGATCATGTCTAGTTTAAGAGCCATCTCATAATCACCATATCTCTTGTTCTTCAAATGATGCATGAATTCATGAACAATCAGACTACTGTCACTGATAAGCCGGCCTCTAATAAATGCACCCTGATTATCAGTTATCACCTTATTCATGATGTGTTTATGCGATGGATCAAAATCTTAGACACTATCTTGTAAAAAATGCTGCTTAAACTGATGGGTCAAATTTGTTTCATAGTACGGGCATTATCTGTTATAGGAATCAAACATACATGAGTATGGTTAAAAGTCCTTAGTAATGTCTACCAGAAAAAAAAGCTAAAAATAACTCTTAAAACATCATCTTTAATAATATTCTAATAGAATTGAAAAAAAATTGCAATAAAACCATTATCATCTGGAGTTGAGAAAAGATTAATAGAGAAGTCAGTTGCCTTCACTTCCTCCTCTAAGAACGGTCTAGTTAATATTCAACTAGTACCATCATCAATTTTGGGGGGGTAAATCATTTAGAAATTTAGTAGGACTACTCAGGTTAGAGGACTTAAATAAATCTTCAAAATATTCCTGTGCTATGGATGCAATTCCAGTTGGGTTCGACTTAATTCCTCCATTTCCATTTTCCAAATTGCTGATTTTGTTCTTGCGGCTTCTAGTTTAGAATTTGAAGTGAAAGAATTTAGTATTATTATCCTCCTACATGAGTCATTGAACCCAGGACTTCTCTTTCCAAAATCTTTCCTCCGTTTCATATGCATCTTTCAAATCAGTTTCCATCTGCCTAATAAATTCACTATTGGCTTCCTCACCCTTATCTTTCTCAAAAATTAGTTGCGCAAAATAGGCGTTGATTTGTATTTTTAAATTGGAATTAGAAGTTTTTTTTTCCATTCCACCAAAGCATATCTACACTTCCTAAGCTTCTGGAACAGTTTGAAAATTGAGAAACCCTCCACCTCTACTCTATATACCTCCCAAACTATATTCTTCACCTCTTTCTTATCACACCAATGCTTCTAAAAATGAAATATGTATTTTACTTTGAAGGAACTAGTTTTTGAATTAAGTAGGATAGGACAATAATTAGAATTAGCATCACTCAAGTGAGAAATGATTGCTCTGGGAGAGTTGATAAGGGATAAATGTCGATAGGAAATTACCAAAGGATTTTTCCAATTCAATATTACAAAGTATAGTCCCAACTGACAAATTATCCTCAATCAAAGTCTAAAAGGTTGCCACAATACAAATCAAAATAACCGAGAGTATTAATCCCGGGTCGTTCTCCCTATGAATTGCAATCAAGTGTTCAATTATTAGCTTTGATGAAAATCGGGGGTGAGATATCAATTGACAAGAAGTGTAAATAAGCAATTAACTAATAAAGGAAAGGAAATCAAATGGTAAAAAGGTCTTAGCAAGGGTTGATGGTTAAGGATCACTATCCTTATTACCAACCACAATATGATAATTGCAAGGATCACTCCCAATTTGTCATCCCCAAAATTGGAGAAAAGTCAAGTGAGCTTAATTGATCCTATCCAAAAGTCCTAGCCACTCACTAATTAATTTAGTGAAGACTAGTGTCAATTGAAATAAATTATCAATCACTTGGACATTAGTAACTTAAGGTCACCCAAGTTACCAACCCAAGTCAAGAATAGAAAAATCTAATCCATGGCTAAAAGAAATATTTCATCAAACACCTAGAGTGCAATAAAGGTAAACATCATACAATGCAAGAATTAATAAAAACCATAACTAACCCAAGCAAGAAATAAATAACAACAACGAAAGCAAACACCAAAAGACATGAAAGCATAAAATTGCATAAAAAGGGAATTGAGATTAACAAAAGAGTTCATGAACTAAAATTGGCAACATGGAGGAATTAACAAGAGAAGTAGATAAACTGCTAAGATACTAGAACAATAAAAAGTAAAGAAAACTAAATTAAAACAAGATTGAAACCTAAATCTAAAAAGAAATTAAACTAAGAAACCCTAAAACCTAGAGAGAGGAGAGTGCCTCTCTCTCTCGAATTCTTTCCCTATCTAAAAACTAAGCTAATGGCATGTGTGTCCCATTCTCCTTCACTCACAGTCTCTAATCTGCAGAATGGGCTTGAAACTGGGCCAGTAGGAGGTTTGAAATCGCCCCCATCGTGTTCCCTTTAGTGAGGCACGTGCCGCTTGTCATGCGTACACGTCGGTCGACTGCTGCACCTGGTCACGCATACGCGTCAGTCACATGCATGCGTCGGTACTAACTTCTCAATTCTTCTATTTTTTGTGTTCCTTCCACTTTTGCTTGCTTCTTTCCATCCTCTAAGCCATTCATGCCCTATAAACCCTGAAATCACTTAACAAATGTATCACGAAATCAAATGGTAATAAGAGAGGATTAAGAATTAGCATTTTTAGGGCCTAAGAAGCATGTTTTAAACTATGAACCATAATTAGGAAGAAATCTTAAAATCATACAATTTATGTGAATAAGTGTGATAAGAGTTGACAAAATCCACTCAATTTAATTCAAAATAAACCATAAAATTGTGGTTTATCAATCTCTCCACACTTATACATTAGCATGTCCTCATGCTAAGTTCAAGAAAACCACAAAGGAGTGAAGGATAATGGTAAGACTTATAAAATACGGCCTATCTATATGAATGTAACTATCTGTAAAATACTTCTACCTATTTGGTTAAAAATAAATCAATCTCCAAGAACATATACGAACATGTAGGGCTAAGATAGCATGATGATTCAAGAATTCCACCAATTCAAATATCAACATCAAGTGTAAATAAACTTGTAAGAAGAAAGCTCGCGAAAGCAAAGAACAAAGGATTGAGCATCGAACCCTCACCGGAAGTGTTTGCACTCTAGTCTCTCTAGTGTTTGAGGGTTGATTCTCTCAATTCTCTACTAATTTTGCTTTCTAAGGCTTTCTCTTATTCCACCAATCAACATATATTCAAAGCATGGATACACATATCAAGATATCTTTTTAAAGGTTGTAATGGGGTTAGGGTCAAGGTAGGATTGTATTTGGTCAAGTGGACTAAAATCTGAATCCTTGATTAACCTAAACTTCCCACTTAACCTAGAAAAATCAATGTAATCAAAATGCAAAACCTAACCACCTGCTTCCTATCTTTTCTACATATTCATGCATCCCAATTTTAAGCATAGTTCATATGCATTGCTATCATTATTTACCTTGGGGCATTTTGTCCACTTTTTATTGCTTTCATTTTCTCTTTTTCTCTCTTTTTTCTATTTTTATACATGTATATATATGGTAGAGAATATACACAAGAGATTAATGCATATGATTAAAGTATTGAATGCATGAATATGTACCCAAAATTTTTCACATTTTCACAGAAAGTATAAATACCCACTTCTCAAACCAAATGTTCCTAAACTCAATTTCTCCACACTTAAATTATGAACACTCTCACTAGTCTAAGCTAACCAAGGATTCAAATTGAGGACGTTTATTATTTTTCGCTTAGAGTTAGTGATGTGCTAAAATAGAGAACAAAAGGGGTCAAATAGGCTCAACATTAATTTGCAAAGGATGATGAAATGGTAAGGCCATTTGGGTAAGTGAGCCTTAGTGAAACAAAGGCCTCAATCACATAAATGCATGCATACATTGAACAATGGACATATAGAATCAAGTAAGACAAAGATCACAATCTTAGAGAGAACAACAAACACCAAAACAAAATATTGATTGATAAGATGCAACCAATCAAATAGGCTCAAAATCTCACTAGGCTTGTATCTTCTATCTCTAAAACCTTGTTCCAAAATTAATTCCTTCAAGCAAGTTCAACAAAAAGTTTTGATTCAAATTAGTGAGATGCCCTGAAACAATTTTCTTGGGAAAGAAGTCATCACTTCAATCAAGAAGTCCTAGCACAAAAATGGATAGAATATGTACAAACTCTAACTATCATGCAATTTATCATGTAACAACTAACTACAAAAAGCAAATTATACTAACTAACAAAGAAAATTACGATTTAGGTGTCGGAAAGAGGGATTGTTACCCACGGAAGTCGGTCATCGACCTCCTACACTTAAAGATTGCACCATCCTCAGTGCATTCAAAGATAAGCAAGGGGGTTCAGAATCGCCACTTTCAATGGAATAAGGATGGTGCGATAGGGGCACCTCCATGTCAACATCTCAATTGCTTTCTTTGCCAAAATCCGAAGTGGACTCTGGGGTATTGGTCTCCTTCAAAGGTGGGTAGATGGATGAGGTGCTTCTGGTGATGTTGATGATGTTGGAATTTCAGGTTGGCTACCTTAATTCCTTGGAGCTTGCTTTAGTCCTCTCTTGGTGACCTTCTTGAAAAGGAGGAGAAGGGAGAATCATTACGCTAAGAGAGAGAGAGAGAGAGAGAGAGAGAGAGAGAGAGAGAGAGATATATATATATATATATATATATATATATATATATATATATAAAATAATAAAGTGCAAGTGAGAAAGAATGCCAAATACGAATAATGTGTCTCAAGTACATGGTAGCTACAACATGTAAGTGAGAAATCAACTAAAGCATTGAGGCATATCACTAGCACCCGGTGCATGAGTCAAGAAAGCACATAAATATAGACTAAGAAAAGGGCAACTCAAGCATTAAAATTGACAAAGATGAACCTACGTAAGAATAGTAAAGACATGAGAGAAGTATTAACTCAGAAGAACTCCAAATCAATGAAGCACAAAAAGAATAATATGGAGTTAAATCACTAATTCATGCATGATGTCAAAAGAAAAGCAATCCATGAACAATAAGAATTAATCATGAAAAAGAGTATAAAATCAGAGCAATGCATAAGGGATGCAACTGTTATGAAAAAGAAGCAAAGAGTTGGAAGAATAAAACCAAAATTGAGGCAAAGTCTCATTGGTTCTTTTTCACAAACACTTGGTGTGCATGGTAGGAATCAACAAGTAAATTGATAAAGCCAAATATGTAGCACACTCAAAATGAAAAACAACAATCATAGCATCACCAACCAACACAAAACAAGGTAAGAGACACTACAACAATCTATTGAATTCACAAAATTTGAATATGGAAAAACCAATACCAATGCAAAAATAACAAGTTTGGAAAATAAGGATGAAAAACTAATTATATATAGTAAAATTAAATGGCAATCAACAAGAACAGAGATAATCAAGTACTAAAAGCAAAAAAAAATTAGAAAGTAGGAGAAGTTGAGAAGTAAAACCTTGAAAAGAGGTAGAAGAAGAAATAGAGAAATGTAAGTGAGAAATGATGAGAAATTTGAAAAGAGAAGAGAGAAAGAGAAGAGAAGGAATGGGAGAAGAAAAGTTGAAGAAGAAAGGAAGGAAGGAAGTAGAAGTAAGAAAGAAAGAAAGAAGAATGGAGTAAGGATGAAGAACAGGGCAGCTGAAGTCACAAAGGCAACGCAAAAACGAAAAAAGCTACGTGACATGTATGCGTCAGTCACGCGTAGGCATAAAAAGTATGGAAAAGGAGGGTGACGCCTACGCGTCAGTCACGTGTATGCGTGAGGGCTAATTGTGCCCAGCGCACAGTTCCCACATGGTCTCGGCACAACTCACTGTCCGGACCATGCGGCCGCACCAACCCAGCACCAAAAGTTCACAATCCAGGATTGCAAGGCGGCACGTATGCGTCGGCCTCGCATGCGCGTGACAAGGGTTGTGCGCGGCGCACCCCACCAGCACGGTCCTGGCACAACACACTGTCCAGGCCGTGCTATTGCACAATTTCAGTATGATTTTTGCATCATCAAAATTTAGGCCTCAACGTGCACGCGTCGGTCACGTGTACGCGTGACATCCCTTCTTTTTTTCAGAAAATAAGGAAAAGCAATTATGGCACATTTTTTGCATCTATGCAAGTAAAATACTACAAAAATCCTTAAAATTGCATTGTAATAACCAAAATTGCCAAATTAAACAAACTAACATAGATGAAAACTTCATGAAACAACCATCATTCAAACATACATAATCAAACTCAAAAGATTCATACCATATCTCATCAAATATACCTAAACAAAGAGGTGAAAAATAAGGTAAAAGAGGCTATAAACAAGGAAGATCATACTATGGTGGGGTGTCTCCCACCTAGCATTTTTGTTTAAAGTCCTTAAGTTGGACATTTGATGAGGTCTTCGTATGGTGGCTTGTGCTTGTACTCATCCTTGAACTTCCAAGAGTTCTTGATCTTCAAATGGTTGTCAGAATTTCCAACCAAATTCACCAAGCTTTGGTGAAGTTCTTCACAAGATATGAGCTCCCCTAGTTGGCATTCATGTTGTAATCTGGGATCCCATATTTTATTTTTGCATCCGTCTTCAAATTGACCCTTGTAATTCCACTCGAGTGGTAAGCAAGCTGAATTCTCAATCAAGTACCAAACTTTTCTTTTAGACCGATCCACTTGAGCACTAGTCCAACCTTTGCATTTGATCCTCGAACTCTCAATCGTAGTGAGCCTTGATTTGCAATGCCAACCACTAAACATCCTTCTCTTACGCTTCATTCCACAATGCGCCCTAAGTTGGCAATCCGTTTCAAACAAACCAAATGCAAGTAGGATAATAAAGCTAAGAGAAACAAGTTTTACCCACTCAAATGAAGGAGTAGATGGTAACCTAGGTAGAGAAGTCTCCAATGATCTTGACAAATCATATTTCACTCCCATCCATCCTTTTCGAAGGGCTTCCACCTCTTGATAAGATTCTTCACCTTCAAGCCTCTCCTCACCAAGTTCATCTAACTCTTTTCCATCACTCAAATAATAAATCAGAAGTTGAGAGAAATCTACCTCCACGTAAATTTTAAATTCATTGGGAGAAGGTTCTTCAAACTCAAATGTGTAACACCCTAATTAGCCTAAGCTTTACCTCGCATTGTAAAGCAAAGTTTAGTCAGAGATTACGACAGTTCTAAGCTAATACATATAATATATAGAAAGAATTAATATAATCTAGAAGCCCAATGAAGGATATAGTCCAAAAAAATAGGATTTACAAAGCGCAAAATGTACTAACGAAGTGATGAGCGGATAATTTATACACTTTTTGGCATTGTTTTTAGTATATTTTTAGTATGTTTTAGTTAGTTTTTATTATGTTTTTATTAGTTTTTAATTAAAAATCACATTTCTGGACTTTACTATGAGTTTGTACATTTTTCTGTGATTTCAGGTATTTTTTGGCTGAAATTGAGGGACTTGAGCAAAAATCTGATTTAGAGGCTGAAAAAGGACTGCAGATGCTATTGGATTCTGACCTCCCTGCACTCAAAATAAATTTTCTGGAGCTACAGAAGTCCAATTGGCGCGCTCTCAATTGCGTTGGAAATTAGACATCCTGGGCTTTCCAGCAATATATAATAGTTTATACTTTGCCCAAGAATTGATGGCCCAAACTGGCGTTCCAAATCAGCTTCAGAATTCCCGGCGTTTAACGCCGGAACTGGCACACAAGTTGGAGTTAAACGCCCAAACTGGCACAAAAGCTGGCGTTTAACTCCAGGAAAAGTCTCTACATATGAAAGGTTCAATGCTCAGCCCAAGCACACACCAAGTGGACCCCGAAAGTGGAATTTTACGTCATTTACTCATTCTTGTAAACCCTAGGTCACTAGTTCACTATAAATAGGACTTTTTGCTATTATATCTATATCTGATGACATTTTACACGTTTCATATTGTATCTTCTACGGCATGAGTCTCTAAACCCCATGGTTGGGGGTGAGGAGCTCTGCTGTGTCTTGATGGATTAATGCAATTACTACTGTTTTTCATTCAATCACGCTTGCTTCTATTCTAAGATATCACTTGTTCCTCAACTTGATGAATGTGATGATCCATGACACTCATCATCATTCTCACCTATGAACGACTGCCTGACAACCACCTCCGTTCTACCTTAGATTGAGTGGATATCTCTTGGATTCCTTAATCAGAATCTTCGTGGTATAAGCTAGAATCCATTGACGGCCATTCTTGAGAATCCGGAAGGTCTAAACCTTGTATGTGGTATTCTGAGTAGGATTCAGGGATTGAATGACTGTGACGAGCTTCAAACTCGCAATTGTGGGGCGTTAGTGACAAACGCAAAAGAATCACTGGATTCTATTTCGACATGATCGAGAACCGACAGATGATTAGCCATGCGGTGACAGCGTGCATTGAACATTTTCACTTAGAGGACGGGAGGTAGCCATTGACAACGGTGAAACCCAACATACAGCTTGCCATGGAAGGAGCCTTGCGTGCATGAAGAAGAAGACAGTAGAAAAGCAGAGATTCAGAAGATAGAGCATCTCCAAAACCTCAACCTGTTCTCCATTACTGCAAAACAAGTATTTATTTCATGTTCTTTTACTTTTTACAATTAAATCTAAGAATTATTGATATCCTGACTAAGAGTTACAAGATAACCATAGCTTGCTTCGAGCCGACAATCTCCGTGGGATCGACCCTTACTCACGTAAGGTATTACTTGGACGACCCAGTGCACTTGCTGGTTAGTTGTGTGGAATTACAAAAGTGTGATTGTGATTTCGTGCACCAAGTTTTTGGCGCCATTGTCGGGGATTGTTCGAGTTTGGACAACTGACGGTTTATCTTGTTGCTTAGATTAGGAATATTTTATTTTGGTTGGTTTAGAGTCTTTTATTTGAGTTTCGTTTCAAATTCTAAGTTTGGTGTCTTCCTTGTGTTTTCCTTTAAGTTTTCAAAAATTTGTGTTTGATTTTCTAAAAATTTTAAGTTTGGTGTCTTTTGTGCTTTTATTCACTTAAAAATTTTTCAAAAATTTGTTCTTGGTGTTAATCTTGATCTTCAAAGTGTTCTTGGTGTTCATCTTGACATTCAAAGTTTTCTTGTTTGTTCTCTTTGTTTTGATCTAAAATTTCTATGTTTAGTGTTGATTTGTTGTTTTTCTCTTCCCTCATTAAATTTTAAAAAATCAAAAAAATATCTTTCTCTTATTTTACTCATAATTTTTGAAATTTTGCATTAATTTAGTCAAAGATTTTCAAAATCATATTTTTTTTAATTGCAATCATATCTTGTTAATCACATCTTCTTCAAAACAGTTTTCAATCATATCTTTTTGATTGCTCTTTCCAAAATCTTTTTAATCAATTAATTAATTTAGTTTTCAATTTGCTTTTATTGCATTTCCTTCTAATTTTCGAAAGTTTTATTTTATCTTCAATTTATTTTGTTTTATTTTTTTCGGTTATTTTTAATTAAATAAAAAAAATTAAAATATAATTTAATTGTAATTCATATCAATTTTCTTTTCTCCATCATGGACATAAGTCGAAATGAACAGTCCAGAAGGACTCTAGGGTCATATGCTAACCCCATTACAGCTGCATATGGGAGTAGCATCTGTATACCTCCCATTAAAGCAAGCAGCTTTGAGCTAAATCCTCAGCTCGTTATCATGGTGAAGCAAAATTGCCAGTATTCCGATCTTCCACAGGAAGAATCTACTGAGTTTCTGGCACAGTTCTTGCAAATTGCTGACACAGTACGTGATAAAGAAGTGGATCAGAATGTCTATAGATTATTACTGTTTCCATTTGCTGTGAAAGATCAAGCTAAGAGGTGGTTGAATAACCAACCCACAGCAAGCATAAAAACATGGAGACAGTTATCAGACAAATTCCTGGATCAATTTTACCCTCCAAAAAGGATGACACAGCTAAGGCTGGACATCCAAGGCTTTAAACAAGAGGATCATGAATCCCTTTATAATGCCTGGGAGAGGTACAGAGGTATGCTAAGGAAATGCCCCTCTGAAATGTTTTCAGAGTGGGTACAGTTAGACATCTTCTACTATGGGCTTACAGAAAAAGCTCAGATATCTCTAGACCACTCAGCTGGTGGATCCATACACATGAGGAAGACGATTGAAGAGGCTCAAGAGCTCATAGATACGGTTGCTAGAAATCAACATCTATACTCAAGCAGTGAGTCCTCTTTAAAAGAAGAGGCTATGGCAGTAACTACTGATCCTAATCCTCAAGAACAGATTGTTGAACTTAATCAGCAATTACTTCTTATGACAAAACAATTAGCAGAATTTAAAGAAATGCTCCAAGACACTAAAAATGCTAACAAGAATATGGAAGCACAATTGGATCAGACAAAATAGCAGCTATCTAAACAGATAACAGAAGAATGCCAAGCTATTCAATTAAGGAGTGGGAAGACATTGAATGTTTCAACTCAAAGCAGCAGAAAGCCAAGAAAGGAACAACTGACAGAGGATGACCAACCCACTGCCCAAAATCCCTCTGAGGACAGTAAGAGCCCAGAGAGGAATAATTCTGGCGTTCAAACGCCAGAAAAGGGTAAGAAAGTGGCGTTAAACGCCCAATGGATAGCCAAATCTGGCGTTCAAATGCCAGAAAAGGGTTGCAATCTGGCGTTAAACGCCCAAAAAGCACCCAATCCTGGTGTTCAAACGCTACAAAGGGATTAGACACCTGCAAGTGCTGATAGTAACCCCTCTAAGAAGGCTTCTCCAACCACCTCTATAGGGAATAAACCTACAGCAACTAAGGTTGAAGAATATAAAGCCAAGATGCCTTATCCTCAGAAACTTCGCCAAACGGAACAGGATAAACAATTTGCCCGCTTTGCAGATTATCTCAGGACTCTTGAGATAAAAATCCCATTTGCAGAGGCATTTGAGCAAATACCCTCTTATGCTAAGTTCATGAAAGAGATCTTAAGTCATAAGAAGGATTAGAGAGAAACTGAAAAAGTTTTTCTCACTGAAGAATGCAGTGCAGTCATTCTGAAAAGCTTACCAGAGAAGCTTAAAGATCCAGGAAGCTTTCCGATACCATGCACATTAGAAGGTGCTTGTACGAAGACAGCTGATGAGCGGATAATTTATACACTTTTTGGCATTGTTTTTAGTATGTTTTTGGTAGTTTTAGTTGAGTTTTTAGTATATTTTTATTAGTTTTTAGTTAAAATTCACTTTTCTGGACTTTACTATGAGTTTGTGTGTTTTTCTGTGATTTCAGGTATTTTCTGGCTGAAATTGAGGGACCTGAGCAAAAATCTGATTCAGAGACTGAAAAGGACTGCAGATGCTGTTGGATTCTGACCTCCCTGCACTCGAAGTGGATTTTCTGGAGCTACAAAAGCCCAATTGGCGCGCTCTCAACGGCGTTGGAAAGTAGACATCCTGGGCTTTCCAGCAATATATGATAGTCCATACTTTGCCCAAGATTTGATGGCCCAAACCGGCGTTCAAAGTCACCTCAAGAAATCCCAGCGTTAAACGCTGGAACTGGCACCCAAATGGGAGTTAAACGCCCAAACTGGCATAAAAGCTGGCGTTTAACTCCAAGAAGAGTCTCTACACGAAATTGCTTCATTGCTCAGCCCAAGCACATACCAAGTGGGCCCGGAAGTGGATTTTTATGTCATTTACTCATTTCTGTAAACCTTAGGCTACTAGTTATCTATAAGTAGGACCTTTTACTATTGTATTAGAGAGACTTTTGGTAGCTATCTTCGTTTTATGCTATCTTAGATCATTGGGAGGCTGGCCATTCGGCCATGCCTAGACCTTATGCTTATGTATTTTCAACGGTAGAGTTTCTACACACCATAGATCAAGGTGTGGAGCTCTGCTGTACCTCGAGTATTAATGCAATTACTATTGTTCTTCCATTCAATTCCGCTTGTTCTTGTTCTAAGATATCACTTGTTCTTCAACTTGATGAATGTGATGATCCGTGACACTCATCATCATTCTCACTTATGAACAAGGTGACTGACAACCACCTTTGTTCTACAAGCAACCAAGGCTCTAGTGAATATCTCTTGGATTCTTTAATCGGAATCTTTGTGGTATAGGCAGGACCTGATGGCGGCATTCAAGAGAATCCGGAAGGTCTAAACCTTGTCTGTGGTATTCTGAGTAGGATTCAATGACTGAATGACTGTGACGTGCTTCAAACTCCTAGCAGGCGGGGCGTTAGTGACAGACGCAAAAGTATCGATGGATATTATTCCGGCCTGACCGAGAACCGACAGCTGAATTCCGCTATGCTGTGACAGAGCATATGCAATCGCTTTCACTGAGAGGATGGGAGGTAGCCATTGACAACGGTGAAACCCTACACGAGCTTGCCATGGAAAGGAGTAAGAAGGATTGGATGAAGACAGTAGGAAAGCAGAGAGACGGAAGGGAAGGCATCTTCATGCGCTTGTCTGAAGTTCCTACCAATGAATTACATAAGTATCTCTATCTTTATCTTTTATGTTATTTTCGTTCATCACCATATACATTTGAGTCTGCCTGACTAAGATTTGCAAGATGACCATAGCTTGCTTCATACTAACATTCTCCGTGGGATCGACCCTTACTCACGTAAGGTATTACTTGGACGACCCAGTGCACTTGCTGGTTAGTTGTGCGAAGTTGTGTAATGCCATGGAATTGAACTACCAAGTTTTTGGAGTTCATGACCGGGGATTATGAGAGTTGTGAAAAGTATTGTTCACAATTTCGCGCACCAAGTTTTTGGCGCCGTTGCCGGGGATTGTTCAAGTTTTGAGCAAGCTTTTGGTAACATCAGTGCCAAGATCCGGCAACAACACCAAGTTTTTGGCGCCGTTGCCGGGGATTGTTCAGTTTGGACAACTGACGGTTCATCTTGTTGCTTAGATTAGGTATTTTTTTCGAAATTCTTGAAGATGAATTCTAGAGTTTCATGATGATTTGTTGAAATCTGGCTGGCTGAGAAGCCATGTCTAATCTGATTGGACCGAGGTTTCAACTTATCATCACAAGAGCTTGTTGATTTTTATCAATCTTGCTTTTGGAGCAGTGATCTGCTAAGGCTTGGCTGGCCTTTGGCCATGTCTAGTGTTTTGGACCGAAGCTTTCTTTGAAAGCTTGGCTGGCTGTGAAGCCATGTCTAATTCCTGGACCGGAGTCTTAGACTAGCATTGCACTGATTCCTGGAATTCTCATTAAGAATTTTGATACCTTTTTCCACTTAATTTTCGAAAAACACAAAAAAATCAAAAAAATCATAAAATCCAAAAATTTCTTGTTTAAGTCTAGTGTCTCATCTTAAGTTTGGTGTCAATTGCATACATTCATTCATGTATCTTAAGGATCTTCAAGTAATTCTTGATGATTTCTTACTCTGATCTTTGAATTCTTTTGGCTTGAGTGTTTATGTGTCTCATATAGTGTCAGTAGTATACAAACTGCTAAGTTTGGTGTCTTGCATGCATTGTTATTTCATTCTTGTTGCATTTTGATTATTAAAAATCCAAAAATATTTTTAATTTGTGTCTTTTCAAGTCAATAATACAAAGAATTGAAGATTCAGAACATGCTGCAGAGGAATTATACAGAAAAAGCTGAGCATTCAAAAATGCCCAGTGAAGAAGACAGACTGGCGTTTAAACGCCAGCCAGGGCACCTGGTTGGGCGTTTAACGCCCAAAGAGGTAGCATTTTGGGCGTTAAACGCTAGAATGGAGGCCATTCTGGGCGTTTAACGCCAGGATGGCAAAGGGGGAAGATTTTGTTTTTCAAATCATTTTTTTCAAGTTTTCTAAGCTTTTCAAAATCAAATCTTTTTCAAATCATATCTTTTCAATCAAATGTTTTCAAAATCAATTCCTTTTCTTTTTCAAAGATGCTTACTAACAATTAATGATTTGATTGAACATCTCAAATATGTTGCCTTTTCTGTTGAGGAAGGTTTAATGTTTTAATCATATCTTTTCTTGTTAGACAAGTCATTGATTTTCAAAATCAAATCTTTTAAAAAAAAAAATTTGTTTTCAAAACATATCTTTTAAAATCATTTTTTTAAATCAAATCTTTTCAATCATATCTCTTTAATCACATCTTTTTCAAAATCAGTTTTCAATCAAATCTTTTTAACTTCTAATTTCAAAATCTTTTTCAAAAATCACTTGATTTCTTTTCCACTCTCAATTTTCGAAAATTAACAATCAATTTTTTAAAATGTTTTTGACATCCTTCTAATTAATTTTCGAAAATTATCCTCCCTCCTTCTCACATCCTTCTATTTATGGAGTACTACTCCTTCTTAATGCACAATTCGAACTTTATCTCATCAAGTTCGAATTCTTCTACCTTCTTTCTTCTATTTTTTTTTCCTCTGACACCTCAAGGAATCTCTATACTGTGACATAGAGGATTCCACATCTTCTTGTTCTCTTCTCTTTCATATGAGCAGGAGCAGAGACAAAGGCATTCTTGTTGAAGCGGACCCTGAACCTGAAAGGACCTTGAAGAGAAAGCTAAGAGAAGCCAAAGCACAACTCTCTTTAGAGGACCTGACCGAATTCTTCAAAGAAGAAGAACACATGGCAGCCGAAAACAACAACAATGCCAACAATGCAAGGAAGGTGCTGGGTGACTTTACTGCACCTACTCCCGACTTCTATGGGAGAAGCATCTCTATCCCTGCCATTGGAGCAAACAACTTTGAGCTTAAGCCTCAATTAGTTTCTCTAATGCAACAGAATTGCAAATTCCATGGACTTCCAATGGAAGATCCTCATCAGTTTTTAGCTGAGTTCTTGCAAATCTGTGACACAGTCAAGACTAATGGGGTTGACCCTGAGGTCTACAGACTGATGCTATTCCCTTTTGCTGTAAGAGACAGAGCTCGAATATGGTTGGACTCACAACCTAAAGATAGCCTGGACTCTTGGGAAAAGCTAGTCAATGCCTTCTTGGCAAAGTTCTTTCCACCTCAAAAATGGAGTAAGCTTAGAGTGGAAGTCCAAACCTTCAGACAGAAGGATGGAGAATCCCTCTATGAAGCTTGGGAAAGATACAAACAATTGATCAGAAAATGTCCTTCTGACATGCTTTCTGAATGGAGCATCATAGGTATTTTCTATGATGGTCTCTCTGAACTATCCAAGATGTCTTTGGATAGCTCTGCTGGAGGATCTCTTCATCTGAAGAAGACGCCTACAGAGGCTTAGGAACTAATTGAGATGGTTGCAAATAACCAATTCATGTACACTTCTGAAAGGAATCCTGTGAACAATGGGACAAGTCAGAAGAAAGGAGTTCTTGAGATTGATACTCTGAATGCCATACTGGCTCAGAACAAGATATTGACTCAACAAGTCAATTTGATTTCTCAAAGTCTGTCTGAAATGCAAAATGCACCTGGCAGTACTAAGGATGCTTCATCTGAGGAAGAAGCTTATGATCCTGAGAACCCTTCAATGGAAGAGGTGAATTACTTAGGAGAACCCTATGGAAACACCTATAATTCTTCATGGAGAAATCATTCAAATTTCTCATGGAAGAATCAAGAGAGACCTCAACAAGGTTTCAATAACAATAATGGTGGAAGAAACAGGTTTAGCAATGGCAAGCCTTTTCCATCATCTTCTCAGCAACAGACAGAGAGTTCTAAGCAGAATACCTCTAACTTAGCAACAATGGTCTCTGATCTAATCAAAACCACTCAAAGTTTCATGACTGAAACAAGGTCCTCCATCAGAAATTTGGAAGGACAAGTGGGTCAGCTGAGCAAGAAAATTACTGAACTCCCTCCTAGTACTCTCCCAAGCAACACAGAAGAAAATCCAAAAGGAGAGTGCAAAGCTATTAACATGGCCGAATTCTGGGAGGAAGGAGAGGCAGTGAACGCCACTGAGGAAGACCTCAATGGGCGTGCACTGGCCTCCACTGAGTTCCCCAATGAGGAACCATGGGAATCTAAGGCTCAAAATGAGACCATAGAGATTCCATTGGACTTACTTCTGCCTTTCATGAGCTCTGATGAGTATTCTTCCTCTGAAGAGGATGAGTATGTCACTGAAAAGCAAGTTGCTAAATACCTTGGAGCAATCATGAAGCTAAATGACAAGTTATTTGGAAATGAGACTTGGGAAGATGAACCTCCTTTGCTCACCAAAGAACTGGATGACTTGTCTAGGCAGAAATTACCTCAAAAGAGACAAGATCCTGGGAAGTTTTCCATACCTTGTACCATAGGCACCATGACCTTCAAGAAGGCCCTGTGTGACTTAGGGTCAAGTGTAAACCTCATGCCTCTTTCTGTAATGGAGAAGCTAAGGATCTTTGAGGTACAAGCTGCAAGAATCTCATTAGAGATGGCAGACAACTCAAGAAAACAAGCTCATGGACTTGTAGAGAATATTTTGGTAAAAGTTGAAGACCATTACATCCCTACTGATTTCATAGTCCTAGAGACTGGGAAGTGCATGGATGAATCCATCATCCTTGGCAGACCCTTCCTAGCCACAGCAAAGGCTGTGATTGATGTTGATAGAGGTGAACTGATCATTCAAGTGAATGAAGAATCCTTGGTGTTTAAGGCTCAAGGATATCCTTCTATCACCATGGAGAAGAAGCATGAAGAGCTTCTCTCAAATCAGAGACAAACAGAGCCCCCACAGTCAAACTCTAAGTTTGGTGTTGGGAGGCCACAACCAAACTCTAAGTTTGGTGTTGAACCCCCACATTCAAACTCTAAGTTTGGTGTTGGGAGGTTCCAACATGGCTCTGAGTATCTGTGAGGCTCCATGAGAGTCCTCTGTCAAGCTAATGACATTAAAGAAGCGCTTGTTGGGAGGCAACCCAATGTTTTATAATTAACTATTTCCTTTTGTTATTTTATTTCTTTTGTAGGTGGATGATCATGAGAAGTCACAAAATCAATGAAAAAAGCAAAAACAAAATGAAAAACAGGAAGAAAAACAGCACACCCTGGAGGAAGATGTTGCTGGCGTTTAAACGCCAGTGAGGTTAGCTGTTGGGCGTTTAACGCCCAGTCTGGCACCATTCTGAGCGTTTAACGCCAGAAAGGGGCACCAGACTGGCGTTAAACGCCAGAAAAGGGCAAGAACCTGGCGTTAAACGCCAGGAATGGGCACCAGCCCGGCGTTTAACGCCAGAAATGGCTCAAAACGTGATTTTGAGCAACATTTGGTGCAGGGATGACTTTTCCTTGACACCACAGGATCTGTGGACCCCACAGGACCCCCACCTACCCCACCACCACTCTCTCTCTTCTTCCCCCATTCACCAATCACCTCAATACCTCTTCCCCAAAAACCCTTCACCTATCAAATCCCATCTTTCTCTTCACCACTCACATACATCCTTCATAAAACCCCACCGAACCTTCCATTCAAATTCAAACCACTTTCCCATCCAAAACCACCCATAATGGCCGAACTCCATCTCCCCTCTATCCTATAAATACCCTTCTTCATTCCTTCATTTTCACACAACCTAAACACCACTTCTCCCCTTCTTTGGCCGAATACAAAGCCATCTCCCTCTCCTCCATTTCTTCTTCTTCTACTCTCTTCTTTCTTCTTTTGCTCGAGGACGAGCAAACATTTTAAGTTTGGTGTGGTAAAAGCGTTGCTTTTTCATTTTTCCATAACCATTTATGGCATCCAAGGTCGGAGAAACCTCTAAAAAGAGGAAAGGGAAGGCAAAAGCTTCCACCTCCGAGTCATGAGAGATGGAGAGATTCATCTCAAGGGTGCATCAAGACCACTTCTATGAAATTGTGGCCTTGAAGAAGGTGATCCCCGAGGTCCCCTTTTCACTCAAAAAGGGTGAATATCCGGAGATCCGCCATGAGATCCGAAGAAGAGGTTGGGAAGTACTTACCAACCCCATTCAACAAGTCGGAATCTTGATGGTTCAAGAGTTCTATGCCAATGCATGGATCACCAAGAACCATGATCAAAGTGTGAACCCGAATCCAAAGAATTATCTTACTATGGTTCGGGGGAATTACTTGGATTTTAGTCCGGAAAGTGTGAGGGTAGCGTTCAACTTGCCTATGATGCAAGGAGATGAACATCCTTACACAAGAAGGGTCAACTTTGATCAAAGGTTGGACCAAGTCCTCACAGTCATATGTGAAGAGGGCGCACAATGGAAGAGAGATTCAAGAGGCAAGCCGGTTCAATTGAGAAGGCATGACCTCAAACCCGTGGCTAGAGGATGGTTGGAGTTCATTCAACGCTCAATCATTCCCACTAGCAACCGGTCCGAAATTACTCTAGACCGGGCCATCATGATTCATAGCATTATGATTGGAGAAGAAGTGGAAGTTCATGAGGTTATAGCCCAAGAACTCTATAAAGTGGCGGACAAGTCTTCCACCTTGGCAAGGCTAGCCTTTCCTCATCTCATTTGTCACCTCTGTTATTCAGTTGGAGTTGACATAGAGGGAGACATCCCCATTGATGAGGATAAGCCCATCACTAAGAAAAGGATGGAGCACACAAGAGACCCCTCTCATCATGAGATCCCTGAGATGCCTCAAGGGATGCACTTTCCTCCACAAAACTATTGGGAGCAACTGAACACCTCCCTAGGAGAACTAAGTTCCAACATGGGACAACTAAGGGTGGAGCATCAAGAACACTCCATCATCCTCCATGAAATTAGAGAAGACCAAAGAATCATGAGGGAGGAGCAACAAAGACAAGGAAGAGACATTGAGGAGCTCAAGCACTCCATAGGATCTTCAAGAGGAAGAAAGAGCCGCCATCACTAAGGTGGACCCGTTCTTTAATTTCCTTGTTCTTTATTCTTCTGTTTTTCGAATTTTATACTTATGTTTATCCATGTTTGTGTCTTGTGATCATTAGTGTCTTAGTGTCTATGCCTTAAAGTTATGAATGTCCTATGAATCCATCACCTTTCTTGAATAAAAACGTGCTTAAATTGAAAAGAAAAAGAATTGCATGAATTTTGAATTTTATAACAGTTTAATTATTTTGATGTGGTGGCAATACTCTTGTTCTCTGAATGTATGCTTAAACAGTGCATATGTATCTTGAATTTGTGGTTCATGAAGGTTGGCTCTTGAAAGAATGATGAAAAAGGAAACATGTTACTGAGGATCTGAAAAATCATAAAAATGATTCTTGAAGCAAGAAAAAGCAGTGAATACAAAAAAAAAAGAGAGAAAGCAAGCGAAAAAAAAGAAAAAAAAAGAAAGAAGAAAAACGAAAAAAAAGAGAAGAGAAAAAGAAAGAAAAAGAAAGAATAAAGTTGTGATCCAAGGCAAAAAAGAGTGTGCTTAAGAACCCTGGACACCTCTAATTGGGGACTCTAGCAAAGCTGAGTCACAATTTGAAAATGTTCACCCAATTATGTGTCTGTGGCATGTATGTATCCGGTGGTAATACTGGAAGACAGAGTGCTTTGGGCCACGGCCAAGACTCATAAAGTAGCTGTGTTCAAGAATCATCATACTTAACTAGGAGAATCAATAACACTATCTGGATTCTGAGTTCCTAAAGAAGCCAACCATTCTGAATTTCAAAGGATAGAGTGAGATGCCAAAACTGTTCAGAGACAAGCTAAAAGCCCCGCTCATCTAATTAATACTGATCTTCATAGATGTTTTTGGGATTCATTGCATATTCTCTTCTTTTTATCTTATTTGATTTTCAGTTGCTTGAGGACAAGCAACAATTTAAGTTTGGTGTTGTGATGAGCGGATAATTTATACACTTTTTGGCATTGTTTTTAGTATGTTTTTGGTAGTTTTAGTTGAGTTTTTAGTATATTTTTATTAGTTTTTAGTTAAAATTCACTTTTCTGGACTTTACTATGAGTTTGTGTGTTTTTCTGTGATTTCAGGTATTTTCTGGCTGAAATTGAGGGACCTGAGCAAAAATCTGATTCAGAGACTGAAAAGGACTGCAGATGCTGTTGGATTCTGACCTCCCTGCACTCGAAGTGGATTTTCTGGAGCTATAGAAGCCCAATTGGCGCGCTCTCAACGGCGTTGGAAAGTAGACATCTTGGGCTTTCCAGCAATATATGATAGTCCATACTTTGCCCAAGATTTGATGGCCCAAACCGGCGTTCAAAGTCACCTCAAGAAATCCCAGCGTTAAACGCTGGAACTGGCACCCAAATGGGAGTTAAACGCCCAAACTGGCATAAAAGCTGGCGTTTAACTCCAAGAAGAGTCTCTACACGAAATTGCTTCATTGCTCAGCCCAAGCACACACCAAGTGGGCTCGGAAGTGGATTTTTATGTCATTTACTCATTTCTGTAAACCTTAGGCTACTAGTTATCTATAAGTAGGACCTTTTACTATTGTATTAGAGAGACTTTTGGTAGCTATCTTCGTTTTATGCTATCTTAGATCATTGGGAGGCTGGCCATTCGGCCATGCCTAGACCTTATGCTTATGTATTTTCAACGGTGGAGTTTCTACACACCATAGATCAAGGTGTGGAGCTCTGCTGTACCTCGAGTATTAATGCAATTACTATTGTTCTTCCATTCAATTCCGCTTGTTCTTGTTCTAAGATATCACTTGTTCTTCAACTTGATGAATGTGATGATCCGTGACACTCATCATCATTCTCACTTATGAACAAGGTGACTGACAACCACCTTTGTTCTACAAGCAACCAAGGCTCTAGTGAATATCTCTTGGATTCTTTAATCGGAATCTTCGTGGTATAGGCAGGACCTGATGGCGGCATTCAAGAGAATCCGGAAGGTCTAAACCTTGTCTGTGGTATTCTGAGTAGGATTCAATGACTGAATGACTGTGACGTGCTTCAAACTCCTAGCAGGCGGGGCGTTAGTGACAGACGCAAAAGTATCGATGGATATTATTCCGGCCTGACCGAGAACCGACAGCTGAATTCCGCTATGCTGTGACAGAGCATATGCAATCGCTTTCACTGAGAGGATGGGAGGTAGCCATTGACAACGGTGAAATCCTACACGAGCTTGCCATGGAAAGGAGTAAGAAGGATTGGATGAAGACAGTAGGAAAGCAGAGAGACGGAAGGGAAGGCATCTTCATGCGCTTGTCTGAAGTTCCTACCAATGAATTACATAAGTATCTCTATCTTTATCTTTTATGTTATTTTCGTTCATCACCATATACATTTGAGTCTGCCTGACTAAGATTTGCAAGATGACCATAGCTTGCTTCATACTAACAATCTCCGTGGGATCGACCCTTACTCACGTAAGGTATTACTTGGACGACCCAGTGCACTTGCTGGTTAGTTGTGCGAAGTTGTGTAATGTCATGGAATTGAACTACCAAGTTTTTGGAGTTCATGACCGGGGATTATGAGAGTTGTGAAAAGTATTGTTCACAATTTCGCGCACCAACAGCTCTATGTGACTTTGGGGCAAGTATCAACCTAATCCCTGCATCTACTATCAGAAAGCTCGGCTTGACTGAAGTGGTCAAACCAACTCGGATATGTCTTCAACTTGCTGATGGCTTCATCAAATACCCATCAGGCATAATTGAGGACATGATTGTCAAGGTTGGGCCATTCACCTTTCCCACTGACTTTGTAGTGCTGGAAATGGAGGAGCACAATAGTGCAACCCTCATTCTAGGAAGACCCTTCCTAGCAACTGGACGAACTCTCATTGATATCCAAAAAGGAGAAGTAACCCTGAGAGTCAATGAGGATGAGTTCAAGTTAAATGTTGTCAAAGCTATGCAGCATCCAGACACATCAAATGACTGCATGAGCATTGATATTATTGACTCCTTGGTGGAAGAGATCAATATGACTGAGAGTCTTGAATCAGAACTAGAGGACATCTTTAAAGAAATTTAGCCTGATTTGGAGGAACCAGAGGAAATAAAAGAACCTCTGAAAATTCCTCAGGAAGAGGATAAACCTCCTCAACCCGAGCTCAAACCACTACCACCATCCCTGAAATATGCATTTCTGGGAGAAGGTGACACTTTTCCGGTGATCATAAGCTCTGCTTTAAATTCACAGGAAGAGAAAGCACTAATTCAGGTGCTGAGGACACACAAGACAGCTCTTGGGTGGTCCATAAATGATCTTAAGGGCATTAGCCCAGCAAGATGCATGCACAAGATCCTATTGGAGGATGATGCTAAGCCAGTGGTTCAACCACAAAGGCGGCTAAATCCAGTCATGAAGGAGGTGGTGCAGAAAGAGGTCACTAAGTTACTAGAGGCTGGGATTATTTATCCTATTTCTGATAGCCCCTGGGTGAGCCCTGTCCACATTGTCCCCAAGAAGGGAGGCATGACAGTGGTTCATAATGAAAAGAATGAACTGGTTCCCACAAGAACAGTTACAGGGTGGCGTATGTGTATTGACTACAGAAGGCTCAATACAGCCACCAGAAAGGATCATTTTCCTTTACCATTCGTAGACCAGATGCTAGAGAGACTAGCAGGTCATGAATACTACTACTTTTTGGATGGCTATTCAGGTTACAACCAAATTGTAGTAGATCCTCAAGACCAAGAGAAAACAACATTTATATGTCCTTCTAGAGTATTTGCCTACAGAAGGATGCCTTTTGGTCTGTGCAATGCACCTGCAACCTTTTAGAGGTGCATGCTCTCTATCTTCTCTGATATGGTAGAAAAATTTCTGGAAGTCTTCATGGATGACTTCTCAGTATTTGGAGACTCATTCAGCTCCTGCCTTAACCATCTAGCACTTGTTCTGAAAAGATGCCAAGAGACCAACCTAGTTTTAAACTGGGAAAAATGTCACTTTATGGTGACTGAAGGGATTGTCCTTGGGCATAAAATTTCAAACAATGGAATAGAGGTGGATCAAGCTAAAGTTGAAGTAATTGAAAAATTACCACCACCTACCAATGTTAAGGAAATCAGAAGCTTTTTGGGGCATGCAGGATTCTACAGAAGGTTTATAAAAGATTTTTCAAAAATTGCAAAACCTCTAAGTAACCTGCTAGCTGCTGACACACCATTTGTGTTTGACACAGAGTGTCTGCAGGCGTTTGAGACCCTGAAAGCCAAGTTGGTTACAGCACCAGTCATCTCTGCACCAGACTGGACATTACCATTTGAACTAATATGTGATGCCAGTGACCATGCCATTGGTGCAGTATTGGGACAAAGGCATGATAAGCTTCTGCACGTCATTTATTATGGCAACCGTATTCTAAATGATGCACAGAAGAACTACACAACCACAAAAAAGGAGTTACTTGCAGTGGTTTATGCCATTGACAAGTTCAGATCTTATTTAGTAGGATCAAAAGTGATTGTGTACACTGACCATGCTGCTCTTAAATATCTACTCACAAAGCAGGATTCAAAACCCAGGCTCATAAGATGGGTGTTGCTTCTGCAAGAGTTTGATATAGAAATAAGAGACAGAAAAGGGACAGAGAATCAAGTAGCTGATCACCTATCCCGGTTAGAACCAGTAGCAGGAGCATCCCTCCCTCCTACTGAGATCTCTGAAACCTTTCCGGATGAGCAATTGTTTGCTATTCAGGAAGCTCCGTGGCTTGCAGACATTGCAAACTATAAGACTCAAGGTTCTCCTTCTACCACCATGGAGAGGAAGCATGCAAAGCTTCTCTCAATACAGAGTCAAACAAAACCCCCACATTCAAACTCTAAGTTTGGTGTTGAGAGGCCACAACCAAACTCTAAGTTTGGTGTTGAAAGGCCCCAATCATGCTCTGAGTATCTGTGAGGCTCCATGAGAGCCCACTGTCAAGCTACTGACATTAAAAAAGTGCTTGTTGGGAGGCAACCCAATTTTATCTATTTATTTCCATTGTTATTTCATGTTTTCTGTAGGTTGATGATCATGTGAAGTCACAAAAATAATTGAAAAAGCAAAAACAGAATGAAAAATAGCATACCCTGGAGGAGAAACTTGCTGGCGTTTAAACGCCAGTAAGGGTAGCAGAATGGGCGTTAAACGCCCAGTCTAGCACCATTCTGGGCGTTTAACGCCAGAAATGGGCACCAGACTGGCGTTTAACGCTAGAAAAGGGCAAAAAGCTGGCGTTAAACGCCAGAAATGGGCAGCAGCCTGGCGTTTAACGCCAGGATTGGCAGCAAGGGGCGTTTTGCACGCCACATGGTGCAGGGATGAGAAATCCTTGACACCTCATGATCTGTGGACCCCACAGGATCCCAACTACCTCACCTCTTCTTCTCTCCTCTTCACACCCTTCCATAACACTCTTCCCCAAAATAACCTCACCCAATCACCTCCAGTACCCCTCCAAAACCATCATACAAACCACCTACACCCACCCACTCAAATTCAAACCATCACTCCTTCCTTTTCCCACATCATAACCACCTAAAACTCCCCTTGGCCGAACCACTCACACCTCTCCATCTCATCTATTTTCTTCTTCTTCTACTCCCTCTTCTCTTCTTTTGCTCGAGGACGAGCAAACCTTCTAAGTTTGGTGTGGTAAAAGCGTTGCTTTTCCAAAACCATGTATGACACTTAAGGCCAGAGAAACCTCTAGAAAGAGGAAAGGGAAGGCAAAGCTTCCACCTCTGAGTCTGGGAGATGGAGAGATTCATTCCAAAAGCTCATCACTAAGAAAAGGATGGAGCAAATAAGAGCTTGAGCAAATTCCTCATCATGAAATCCCTGGGATTAGAAAAGATCAAAAAGCTATGAGGGAAGAGCAACAAAGACAAGAAAGAGACATAGACGAGCTCAAAAGCACTCCATAAGATCTTCAAGAGGAAGAACAAGCCGCCATCACTAAGGTGGACCCGTTCTTTAATTTCCTTGTTCTTTATTTTCTGTTTTTCAATTTTTTATGCTTTATGTTTATCTATGTTTGTGTCTTTATTACATGATCATTAGTGTCTTATTGTCTATGCCTTAAAGTTATAAATGTCCTATGAATCCATCACCTTTCTTAGATGAAAAATGTTTTTAATCACAAAAGAACAAGAAGTACAGGATTTCGAATTCATCTTTGAAACTAGTTGAATTAGTTTGATGTGGTGACAATACTTTTTGTTTTCTGAATGAATGCTTGAACAGTGCATATGTCTTTTGAATTTGTTGTTTTAAGAATGTTAAAATTGTTGGCTCTTGAAAGAATGATGGAAAAGGAGAAATGTTATTGAGGATCTGAAAAATCATCAAATTGATTCTTGAAGCAAGAAAAAGCAGTGAATACAAAAAAGAAAAAAAAGCAAGCAGAAAAAGCCAATAGCCATTTAAACCAAAAGGCAAGGGTAAAAATAAAAAGGATCCAAGGCTTTGAGCATCAGTGGATAGGAGGGCCTACAAGAATAATATCCTGGCCTAAGCGGCTAAACCAAGCTGTCCCTAACCATGTGCTTGTGGCGTGAAGGTGTCAAGTGAAAACTTGAGACTGAGCGGTTAAAGTCGTGATCCAAAGCAAAAAGAGTGTGCTTAAGAACCCTGGACACCTCTAATTGGGGACTCTAGCAAAGCTGAGTCACAATCTGAAAAGAGAGTGCTTTGGGTCACAGCCAAGACTGGAAAACTGGAAAACAGAGTGCTTTGGGTCACAGCCAAGACTCATAAAGTAGCTGTGTTCAAGAATCAACATACTATACTAGGAGAATCAATAACACTATCTGAATTCTGAGTTCCTATGGATGCCAGTCATTCTAAACTTCAAAGGATAAAGTGAGATGCCAAAACTGTTCAGAGGCAAAAAGCTACTAGTCCCGCTCATCTAATTGGAGCTAAGTTTCATTGATAATTTAGAATTTATAGTATATTCTCTTCTTTTTATCCTGTTTGATTTTCAGTTGCTTGGGGACAAGCAACAATTTAAGTTTGGTGTTGTGATGAGCAGATAATTTATACGCTTTTTGACATTGTTTTTAGTATATTTTTAGTATGTTTTAGTTAGTTTTTATTATGTTTTTATTAGTTTTTAATTAAAAATCACATTTCTGGACTTTACTATGAGTTTGTGTATTTTTCTGTGATTTCAGGTATTTTCTGGCTGAAATTGAGGACCTGAGCAAAAATCTGATTCAGAGGCTGAAAAAGGACTGCAGATGCTGTTGGATTCTGACCTCCCTTCACTCGAAGTAGATTTTCTGGAGCTATAGAAGCCCAATTGGCGCGCTCTTAATTGCGTTTAAAAGTAGACATCCTGGGCTTTCCAGAAATATATAATAGTCCATACTTTGCTCAAGAATTGATGGCCCAAACCGGCGTTCCAAATCAGCTTCAGAATTCCCGGCGTTTGGCGTTTAACTCCAGGAAAAGTCTCTACACATGAAAGCTTCAATGCTCAGCCCAAGCACACACCAAGTGGACCCTGGAAGTAGATTTTTACGTCATTTACTTATTCTTGTAAACCCTAGGTCACTAGTTCACTGTAAATAGGATTTTTTGCTATTATATCTGTATCTGATGACATTTTACACGTTTCATATTGTATCTTCTACGGCATGAGTCTATAAACACCATGGTTGGGGGTGAGGAGCTCTGCTGTGTCTTGATGGATTAATGCAATTACTACTATTTTTCATTCAATCACGCTTGCTTCTATTCTAAGATATCACTTGTTCCTCAATTTGATGAATGTAGATGATCCTTGACACTCATCATCATTCTCACCTATGAACGTGTGCCTGACAACCACCTCCGTTCTACCTTAGATTGAGTGGATATCTCTTGGATTCCTTAATCAGAATCTTCGTGGTATAAGCTAGAATCCATTGGCGGCCATTCTTGAGAATCCGGAAGGTCTAAACCTTGTCTGTGGTATTCTGAGTAGGATTAAGGGATTGAATGACTGTGACGAGCTTCAAACTCGCGATTGTGGGGCGTTAGTGTCAGACGCAAAAGAATCACTGGATTCTATTCCAACATGATCGAGAACCGACAGATGATTAGCCGTGCAGTGACAGCGTGCGTTGAACATTTTCACTGAGAGAACGGGAGGTAGCCATTGACAACAGTGAAACCCAACATACAGCTTGCCATGGAAGGAGCCTTGCGTGCATGAAGAAGAAGACAGCAGAAAAGCAGAGATTCAGAAGATAGAACATCTCCAAAACCTCAACCTGTTCTCCATTACTGCAAAACAAGTATTTATTTCATGTTCTTTTACTTTTTACAATTAAATCTAAGAATTATTGATATCCTGACTAAGAGTTACAAGATAACCATAGCTTGCTTCAAGCCGACAATCTCCGTGGGATCGACCCTTACTCACGTAAGGTATTACTTGGACGACCCAGTGCACTTGTTGGTTAGTTGTGCGGAATTACAAAAGTGTGATTGTGATTTCGTGCACCACGAAGCTACTAACTTAAAATGGAAGAAACAGATTCAATATAACAAAATATCGTAGTATAATAGTGTAATATCATAAGAATCTAGCCACGGCTCGCGGAGTTTAAGCCGGCTAGCCATATATACAGACGAAATAGAACCAGACAGTAAAAACCAGATTATACAAGTTTGTCTCTCTCAAATACAAGCCTCTAGGCAAAACAAAATACAAAAGTGAGAGATGTATAAACAAAGTAAACCAAAAAGACTCCAAACAGAGTGAATTCTTCCTCCAGGGTGTGCTGTTTTTCTTCCTGTTTTTCATTCTGTTTTTGCTTTTTCAATGGATTTTGTGACTTCTTATGATCATCAACCTACAAAAAACATAAAATAACAAAGAGAAATATATAAAATATAATCATTGGGTTGCCTCCCAACAAGCGCTTCTTTAATGTCAGTAGCTTGACAGAGGGCTCTCATGGAGCCTCACAGATACTCAGAGCAATGTTGGAACTTCCCAACACCAAACTTAGAGTTTGAATGTGGGGGTTCAACACCAAACTTAGAGTTTGGTTGTGGCCTCCCAACACCAAACTTAGAGTTTGACTGTGGGGGCTCTGTTTGTCTCTGATTTGAGAGAAGCTCTTCATGCTTCCTCTCCATGGTGACAGAGGGATATCCTTGAGCCTTAAACACAAAGGATTCTTCATTCACTTGAATGATAAGTTCACCTCCATCAACATCAATCACAGCCTTTGCTGTGGCTAGGAAGGGTCTGCCAAGGATGATGGATTCATCCATGCACTTCCCAGTCTCTAGGACTATAAAATCAGTAGGGATGTAATGGTCCTCAATCTTAACCAAAACATTCTCTACAAGTCCATAAGCTTGTTTTCTTGAGTTGTCTGCCATCTCTAGTGAGATTTTTGCAGCTTGTACCTCAAAGATCCCTAGCTTCTCCATTACAGAGAGAGGCATGAGGTTCACACTTGACCCCAAGTCACACAGGGCCTTCTTGAAGGTCATGGTGCCTATGGTACAAGGTATGGAAAACTTCCCAGGATCTTGTCTCTTTTGAGGTAATTTTTGCCTAGACAAGTCATCCAGTTCTTTGGTGAGCAAGGGAGGTTCATCTTCCCAAGTCTCATTTCCGAATAACTTGTCATTTAGCTTCATGATTGCTCCAAGGTATTTAGCAACTTGCTCTTCAGTGACATACTCATCCTCTTCAGAGGAAGAATACTCATCAGAGCTCATGAAAGGCAAAAGTAAGTCCAATGGGATCTCTATGGTCTCATTTTGAGCCTCAAATTCCCATGGTTCCTCATTGGGGAACACAGAGGAGGTTGGTGCACGCCCATTGAGGTCTTCCTCAGTGGCGTCCACCTCCTCTCTTTCCTCTCCATATTCGGCCATGGTTATGGCTTTGCACTCTCCTTTTGGATTTTCTTCTGTATTACTTGGGAGAGTACTAGGAGGGAGTTCAGTAATTTTCTTGCTCAGCTGTCCCACTTGTCCTTCCAAATTTCTGATGGAGGACCTTGTTTCATTCATGAAACTTTGAGTGGTTTTGATTAGATCAGAGACCATTGTTGCTAAGTCAGAGGTATTCTGCTTAGAACTCTCTGTCTGTTGCTGAGAAGATGATGGAAAAGGCTTGTTATTGCCAAGCCTGTTTCTTCCACCATTATTGTTATTGAAACCTTGTTGAGGTCTCTCTTGATTCTTCCATGAGAAATTTGGGTGATTTCTCCATGAAGAATTATAGGTGTTTCCATAGGGTTCTCCTAGGTAATTCACCTCTTCCATTGAAGGGTTTTCAGGATCATAAGCTTCTTCCTCAGATGAAGCTTCCTTAGTACTGCCAGGTGCATTTTGCATTCCAGACAGACTTTGAGAAATCAAATTGACTTGCTGAGTCAATATCTTGTTCTGAGCCAGTATGGCATTCAGAGTGTCAATCTCAAGAACTCCTCTCTTCTGACTAGTCCCATTGTTCACAGGATTCCTTTCAGAAGTGTACATGAATTGGTTATTTGCAACCATTTCAATTAGCTCTTGAGCCTCTGTAGGCATCTTCTTCAGATGAAGAGATCCTCCAGCAGAGCTATCCAAGGACATCTTAGATAGTTCAGAGAGACCATCATAGAAAATACCTATGATGCTCCATTCAGAAAGCATGTCAGAGGGACATTTTCTGATTAATTGTTTGTATCTTTCCCAAGCTTCATAGAGGGATTCTCCATCCTTCTGCTTGAAGGTTTGGACCTCCACTCTAAGCTTACTCCATCTTTGTGGTGGAAAGAACTTTGCCAAGAAGGCATTGACTAGCTTTTCCCAAGAGTCCAGGCTTTCTTTAGGTTGAGAGTCCAACCATATTCTAGCTCTGTCTCTTACAGCAAAAGGGAATAGCATCAGTCTATAGACCTCAGGGTCTACCCCATTAGTCTTGACTGTGTCACAGATTTGCAAGAACTCAGCTAAGAACTGATGAGGATCTTCCATTGGAAGTCCATGGAATTTGCAATTCTGTTGCATTAGAGAAACTAATTGAGGCTTAAGCTCAAAGTTGTTTGCTCCAATGGCAGGGATAGAGATGCTTCTCCCATGAAGTCGGGAGTAGGTGCAGTAAAGTCACCCAGCACCTTCCTTGCATTGTTTGCATTGTTGTTGTTTTCGGCTGCCATGTCTTCTTCTTCTTTGAAGAATTCGGTCAGGTCCTCTATAGAGAGTTGTGCTTTGGCTTCTCTTAGCTTTCTCTTCAAGGTCCTTTCGGGTTCAGGGTCAGCTTCAACAAGAATGCCTTTGTCTTTGTTCCTGCTCATATGAAAGAGAAGAGAACAAGAAACCGTGGAATCCTCTATGTCACAGTATAGAGATTCCTTGAGGTGTCAGAGGAAAAAGAAAAATAGAAAGAAGAAGGAGAAGAAGAATTCGAACTTTAATTAGATAAGGTTCGAATTGTGCATTGAGAAGGAGTGGTACTCCATAAATAGAAGGATGTGAGAAGGAGGGGAGTAATTTTCGAAAATTAATTAGAAGATTTTGAAAACATTTTTGAAAAACACTTAATTGATTTTCGAAAATAGGAGTGGAAAAGAAATCCAGTGATTTTTGAAAAAGATTTGAAATTAGAAGTCAAAAGGATTTGATTGAAAACTTAATTTGAAAAAGATGTGATTAAAAAGATGTGATTGAGAAGATATGATTTGAAAACAATTTGAAAAGATATGATTTGAAAACAATTTAAAAAAAAAAGATTTGATTTTGAAAATTAATGACTTGCCTAACAAGAAAAGATATGATTCAAACATTAAACCTTTCTCAACAGAAAAGGCAACAAATTTGAGATGTTCAATCAAATCATTAATTGTTAGTAAGTATCTTTAAAAAAAGGAAAGAAATTGATTTTGAAAACATTTGATTGAAAGGATATGATTTGAAAAAGATTTGATTTTGAAAAACTTTGAAAACTTGAAAAAATTGATTTTGAAAACAAAATCTTCCTCCTAGCACCATCCTGGCGTTAAACGCCCAGAATGGTATACATTCTGGCGTTTAACGCCCAAAATGCACCCTTTTTGGGCGTTAAACGCCCAACCAGGTACCCTGGCTGGCGTTTAAACGCCAGTCTGTCTTCTTCACTGGGCATTTTGAATGCCCAGCTTTTTCTGTATAATTCCTCTGCAGTATGTTCTGAATCTTCAATTCTTTGTATTATTGACTTGAAAAGACACAAATTAAAAATATTTTTGGATTTTTAATAATCAAAATGCAACAAGAATCAAATAGCAATGCATGCAAGACACCAAACTTAGCAGTTTGTATACTACTGACACTATATGAAACACAAAGATACTCAAGTCAATAGAATTCAAAGATCAAAACAAAGAAATACATGCATGGATTCGAAAAATATAACAAAAACATGCATTTGACACCAAACTTAAGATGAGACTCTAGACTCAAACAAGAAATATTTTTGGATTTTATGATTTTATAAATATTTTTTTTGTGTTTTTTTTTCGAAAATTAAGTGGAAAAAGATATCAAAATTCTTAATGAGAATTCCAGGAATCAGTGCAATGCTAGTCTAAGACTCCGGTCCAAGAATTAGACATGGCTTCACAGCCAGCCAAGCTTTCAAAGAAAGCTTCGGTCCAAAACACTAGACATGGCCAAAGGCCAGCCAAGCCTTAGCAAATCACTGCTCCGAAAGCAAGATTGATAAAGATCATCAAGCTCTTGTGATGATAAGTTGAAACCTCGGTCCAATGGAATTAGACATGGCTTCTCAGCCAGCCAGATTTCAACAAATCATCATGAAACTCTAGAATTCACCTTCAAGAATTTCGAAAAAAAATAAATGCCTAATCTAAGCAACAAGATGAACCGTCAGTTGTCCATACACAAGAACAATCCCCGGCAACGGCGCCAAAAACTTGGTGCACGAAATTGTGATCAATTCTTTTCAAAACATAAACAATCCCTAGTAATGGCTCCAAAGACTTGGTGCTCAATACCATGGCATAAACACAACTTCGCACAACTAACCAGCAAGTGCACTGGGTCGTCCAAGTAATAAACCTTACGCGAGTAAGGGTCGATCCCACGGAGATTGGTGGTATGAAGCAAGCTATGGTCATCTTGTAGATCTCAGTCAGGCAGACTCAAATGGGTATAGTGATGAACGAATAAAGCATAAAGATAAAGATAGAGATACTTATGTATATCATTGGTGTAAGAGCTTCAGACAAGCGTATGAAGATGCCTTCCCTTCCGTCTCTCTGCTTTCCTACTGCCTTCATCCAATCCTTCTTACTCCTTTCCATGGCAAGCTCGTGTAGGGTTTCACTGTTGTCAGCAGCTACCTCCCATCCTCTCAGTGAAAATACGTCCCTGATGCTCTGTCACAGCATAGGCTAATCATCTGTCGGTTCTCGTTCAGGCCGGAATAGAATCCATTGATTCTTTTGCGTCTGTCACTAACGCCCTAGCCTGCTAGGAGTTTGAAGCACGTCACAGTCATTCAATCATTGAATCCTACTCAGAATACCACAGACAAGGTTAGACCTTCCGGATTCTCTTGAATGCCGCCATCAGTTCTTGCCTATACCACGAAGACTCTGATCTCACGGAATGGCTGGCTCGTTTGTCAGGCGAGCACTCGGTTGTCAGGCGATCAACCATGCATCGTGTTATCAGGAATCCAAGAGATATTCACTAAGCCTCAGATGCTTGTAGAACAAGAGTGGTTGTCAGTCACTTTGTTCATGAGTGAGAATGGTGATGATCCGTGACGACCATCACCTTCATTAAGTTGAAGAACAAGTGATATCTTGGACAAAGAACAAGCGGAATTGAATAGAAGAACAATAGTAATTGCATTAATACTCGAGGTACAGCAGAGCTCCACACCTTAATCTATGGTGTGTAGAAACTCCACCGTTGAAAATACATAAGCATAAGGTCTAGGCATGGCTGAATGGCCAGCCTCCCAATGATCTAAGATAGCATAAAAATGAAGATAGCTACCCCGATATCTCAATACAATAGTAAAAGGTCCTACTTATAGAAAACTAGTAGCCTAGGGTGTACAGAGATGAGTAAATGACATAAAAATCCACTTCCGGGCCCACTTGGTGTGTGCTTGGGCTGAGCAATGAAGCATTTTCGTGTAGAGACTCTTCTTGGAGTTAAACGCCAGCTTTTATGCCAGTTTGGGCGTTTAACTCCCATTTGGGTGCCAGTTCCAGCGTTTAACGCTGGGATTTCTTGAGGTGACTTTGAACGCCGGTTTGGGCCATCAAATCTTGGGCAAAGTATGGACTATCATATATTGCTGGAAAGCCCAGGATGTCTACTTTCCAACGCCGTTGAGAGCGCGCCAATTGGGCTTTTGTAGCTCCAGAAAATCCACTTCGAGTGCAGGGAGGTCAGAATCCAACAGCATCTGCAGTCCTTTTCAGTCTCTGAATCAGATTTTTGCTCAGATCCCTCAATTTCAGCCAGAAAATACCTGAAATCACAGAAAAACACACAAACTCATAGTAAAGTCCAGAAAAGTGAATTTTAACTAAAAACTAATAAAAATATACTAAAAACTAACTAGATCATACTAAAAACATACTAAAAACAATGCCAAAAAGTGTATAAATTATCCGCTCATCAGGGTGCGTACGCACAAGGCTGTGCGTGCGCACATACCAGAAATCACAAAATTGTGTAACTTTGAAGAATTTCAGATTTTTACACCACTCTTTAAATGACCATAACTCCCTCTACAAAATTTCAAATTTTACAAACTTTTATCAAATTGAAGGGTTTTCAATAAACTTTAATTCTAAACCAATTTCAACAAATTTTGAAAACCAAGGCAAAAGTTATGATTAGACAAAGTTCACCAAAAACCAACTTTTATCAAAACTTACAAAATCTCAATTTACCAACTTTCACAAACCACATGCAACCAAATCAATATCACACTTCTAATTTTAACACAATCTACCCCTTTGGTCACCATTCATCATTCACACTAACTTTTCCCATCCCAATTCATCATTCTCAATCTCAATTATCAAACATATAACATCACTAACAATTTTCCTACCAATACATTCACCAATCATCATTTTATCATCAACTTCAATATCAATCTCACATATCCAACTACCAACATCAATGTAGCCATTTATCAATCATTCCAAATCCTCAATTACCATTCCAACAACCTCAACATCACATATATCATATCAAATCACTTTTCAATCCACACAATCAATCATCCTCATCATATCAATATTAATCGTCATAATTTGAACTCAAGATTCCTCAACCCATTATAGAAGCTTACAATCTTGTTGGAAAGGTGAAATAGTTTGAAAGAAAGTTAAAATTTGAGAGACAAGGTGTGTGAGTACGCACAGGGGTGTGTGTGCGCACGCCCAGGAGAAGTTTCAAAACGTGTCCGTACGCCTAGAGGTCTGCATACGCGTAGGTGCCAAAATTCACAATGTCTGTTCACTCGCACAACCTGTGCTAGCATCCCCAACAGACTGACTTTCCCAACGTGTGTGTGTGCACAGGGTTGTGCGTACACACAGGTTGCAATTTCTCATTGGAATGTGTGCGCACAAGCTGTGCTAGCGCTGCAAACAGGGAGCCTTCCCCTACGTGTGCATACGCACAGGCCTGTGTGTGCGCACATGTTAAAAATTTCGCAGAGGTGTGCGTTCGCACATACCAAAAATCACAAAATTCTACAACTTTGCAGAATTTCAGATTTTTACACCACTCTTTGACTGACCATAACTCCCTCTACAAAATTCTAAATTTTACAAACTTTATATCAAATCGAAGGGTTTTCAATAAACTTTAATTCTAAACCAATTTCAACAAATTTTGAAAACAAAGGCAAAAGTTATGATCAAACAAAGTTCACCAAAAATCAATTTTTACCAAAACTTACAAAATCTCAATTTACCAACTTTCACAAACCACATCCAACCAAAACAATACCACACTTCCAATTTCAACACAATCTACCCCTTTAGGTCACCATTCATCATTCACACTAACTTTTCCCATCCCCATTCATCATTCTCAATCTCAATTATCAAACATATAACATCACCAATAATTTTCCTACCAATACATTCACCAATCATCATTTTATCATCAATTTCAATATCAATCTCACATATCCAACTACCAACATCAATGTAGCCATTTATCAATCATTCCAAATCCTCAATTACCATTCCAACAACCTCAACATCACATATATCATATCAAATCATTTTTCAATCCACACAATCAATCATCCTCATCATATCAATATTAATCGTCATAATTTGAATTCAAGAATTCCTCAACCCATCATAAATTATCATACATCATCATTCAACAATCAACAATCATTTTAATTTAAACCTATCCTATGGGTCACTAGCCTAAGTGTCCGTAAATATTATATACTACATAGAGGAAATCAAAACCATACCTTGGCCGATTCCCAATATGCCAAAACTCAAAAAATGAGCACAACAAGCTTTCCAACACAATCCAAGCCACCAACAAGCTCCAAAGGCTTCCAAACTCACAATAATCAAGCTATATATACATAAATCATCACAAATCAATCTAGGGCTCAAGATAAACATAATCTCACAAGGGTTTCAAGAGCTCTTACCTTATCTAACTGTTTTGGAAGCCAAAACCATAAATAATCAAATGCTAGAGTGTACCTAAAACACCCAAAACACAAGATTTCACTCAAAACCAAACTCCAAAACTCGAAATTCACAAGGGCACAAAAATTGGGTAGGGAAACTCGAGAGACTTACCACAAAGCTTCGTGTAGCCACTGACGGCACGCAAATCAGAGTACCGTAGCTCAAGATATGATGAAAAGAGTGAGGAGATGAATAGTATTTCTTCTCTCTTCTCTCCTTTCCTCTTGCAGCTGGTGTGTGTGTGTGTGGTGTGTTAAATGGGTTCATTTAATGAACCCTTATATATGTTGGGCTTGGGCCCAACTTGGACCCGGTCCAATCCGTTAGCGTTTTTAGCCTGTTGGGCCAAACCTTTAAAATTTATGCCCGGTTTTTTACTTCTAATATTTTTCTAAGGTTTTTGACTATTTTTTCTTTTTCTCACGCATAACCAGGCAGATTTGAACTGGTTCAACCGGTTTAACTGCCGGTTCACAATTTTTTATAGTTTTTTCACAGAAAACACATTTTTTGATTAAAAAAAACCCATAGAGTCCAAAAATCATATTTAAATCTCCAAATTCTCGTTCTAACTTTCCAGAACCTAATTTGGGCATTTAAATTATTCTATTCGTGAAAACTTCGGTTATTAAATCCTTCCCTCCTTAAAAAAATTTTTGCCCTCGAAAATGCTAATCAACATGCTTTCGCTGCGTCACTCTGATCGTTCGTCATCACAAGTCCGAAATCCTCGGCTACCGCCACTAGAATCCTCGTAATCCATGGTTTGCTTCCAACAAAAACCTAAGCTCTTGTAATCCTAACGACCACTTTACAAAAGATAGAACCAAGATACCCTCAGGTCCATGCAATATAATACTTAAAGCATACGCTTACCTCTCGTCGGAGGATCCGACCCTGTCGCATCACATGCATCCAAGGTAAAGACACGGCCTGACTGTTGATTCTTACCCTCGTCTCGGTCCCTCCCACGGCGATAATACTTGAATATATGTCCAGGATACCCACAAGTAAAACACAGGCGGCCTCCCCTCATATGATGAAACTGAGCATTGTTGTCCCTTCCAAAGTTGCCATCTCTCTTAAAGCTTTGTCCTCTCGGTGCAAGGTAATCGTCGCGTTCTCTATTAGAGCTTCCTCCATAAGTATCCTTTGATGAAGCTACCGTCTTTGCATATTCTTCAACCACTCTTGCCTTGTTCACCAGATCGGAAAAAATACGAATTTCCATAGGAGCCACAGCAGTCATGATGTCATCCTTCAAGCCCCTTTGATACTTGATACAGTTCCAACTTTCATAGGTCTCCGGGGCACCCTGACACGCCCTAGAGAACCTACAGAGCTCCTCAAATCGGCTGGTGTAGTCCGCCACAAATAAGGAACCTTGCTTCAACTGCATAAGTTCTATCTCCTTTGCTTCCCTCGCAGGCTCAGGAAAGTACTTCTTGTAGAAGGCCGTTTGGAATACATTCCAAGGAACATCGGCGTTCTAAAGCTATAGCAAGAGGCATTCTGCCTGCCACCAATGCTGGGCCTCTTCCCGAAGCTGATAAGCAACAAACTCCACGTATTGATTCTTCGGGACATGCTGTGCTTGCAGTGCACGCTCCATAGCTTGGAACCAGTTGTCCGCTTCTGTAGGATTGGTTGATCCTCGGAAAATTGGCGGATGAACCTTGAGAAAAGTCTCCAAGGTCATCGGAGCGCTTCCCATGTTATCTCCATTTCCCTCAGCATTATCGTTTGCATTTCCCTCACCATTTTCGTTTCCATTTCCCGTCGGTTGGCCTAACCTCTGCACAGATTACAGAGTCGCAGCAGCATTCGCCTCCATGGTGTTTGCATGATTCGCCATTGCCGCCATAAACTCGGCATGGTTATCGGCCGGTTGCTCATTCCTACTCTCTCCTCATGAACACGTACGACCTCGTTCGTGAGGGGCCATTAGGGTTCCTGTCTACACCAAACAATCGATATCAAGGTAATTAGTCTCAATATCAAAAGTCTAGTGCTTCAATTATCCTAAACAGACACTCACAAACAAGCATGCTATGCAATATCAAGTAGATAACCTAATAGCATCAAAGAAAAGGACACATAGAGTATGCAATGAAGCACAATCGGTCCATCCCTCAGGCTCGCGAGGACGAACCGCTGTGATACTACTAAA
Organism: Arachis stenosperma; assembly: GCF_014773155.1. NCBI lineage: Eukaryota > Viridiplantae > Streptophyta > Magnoliopsida > Fabales > Fabaceae > Arachis > Arachis stenosperma. Next base: position 121,970,208 of record NC_080380.1, on the reverse strand, counting down.
TGTAACACCCTAATTAGCCTAAGCTTTACCTCGTGCTATAAAGCAAAGGTTAATCAGAGATTACGACAGTTCTAAGCTCATACATATAATATATAGAAAGAATTAATATAATCTAGAAGGCCAACGAAGGATATAGTAAAAAAATAGGATTTACAAAGTGCAAAACGTACTAACGAAACTACTAACTTAAAATGCAAGAAACAGATTCAATATAACAAAATATCATAGTATAATAGTGTAATATCATAAGAATCTAGTCACTGCTCCTGTAGTTTAAGCTGACTAGCCATATATATAGACAAAACAGAACCAGACAGTAAAAACCAGCTTATACAAATTTTTTTCTCTCAAATACAAGCCTCTAGGCAAAACAAAATACAAAATTAAGAGATGTATAAACAAAGTAAATCAAAAAGACTCCAAGAGTAACAGGATCCTCCGCTTCTGTTATCATCCAAACAACTCACCGAGGTGGATTGTGACCTACATCTGAAAAATACAACAGAAATATGGTATGAGAACCAGAGGTTCTCAGTATGGTAACAGTGCCTAGTCATGTAGGATATAAGACCCCGTGATGCCAAAGGCAATCCTAGAACTTCATATCCATCACAGATTCATCTTAAAGCATATTAAAACATTGAAACATAACTTAAAACAATAATATAATAACAGGGTAATCTACCCTAGAGGATTACTAACTAAACTAGTCACCACTGTCCCACAGCCTTCACCAACCTACCCTCCGTGCGATCCCGTCGCCACCACCTACCTAGCCTCCTCAGCACCAGACAAACACAGATAATGCAAGCAAGGAAAACACATGTAATATTTAAATATATAACAAGTAATTCAAAAATCAAGTAGGTATATAATACAATTAGGCAAACCCAAGTAATCAAAGCAAACAAGCACATAAGAAATACATATGATGAATGTCTATTCTATTGGCTCGTGATATCACTTGTCGGTCCTTAAATGCCAACCCGACACATCCTCCTAGATGTACCCTTTTCTGCCATGCCAGAGATATAGTGCCCTGCATACTCCTGCAACAGCGAATCTGCTACATCAGAGATATAGTGTCCTGCACACTCATGCAGTAAGAAGCCTACTACGCCAAGGATATAGGCCCCGCACACTTCCTGCAGCAGAGAACACTCTCAACATTCAACAAGTCATGCGACAGAAACATCTGCCATGCCAGAGATATAGGCTCCGCACACTCTCAACAACAACTAGTCATGCATAAGAACAATCTGCTACGCCGGGAATATAGGCCCCGCACACTCTTAACATCCATCAAGATCATCATTTCTCTTCGAGTCCTCGACTCATCACAACCATCATCAATTCATGATTTCCATTCTGAACTCATAGTTCACCAATTCTCATCTCATATACCAATCCTTTTTTACGCTCCATCCAACCCATCCTCAGCACACCAGAAACCTAAACCTCCATTTTCTAATTTTTTAACGTAAAACGGTGTTATAGAAGCTTACAATCTTGTTGGGAAGGTGAAATAGTTTGAAAGAAAGTTAAAATTTGAGAAACAGAGTGTGTGCGTATGCACAGGGGTGTGTGTGCACGCCCAGGAGAAGTTTCAAAACGTGTCCGTACGCCTAGAGGTCTGCGTACGCGCAGGTGCCAAAATTCACAATGTCTGTTCACTCGCACAACCTGTGCTAGCGCCCCCAACAGACTGACCTTCCCAAAGTGTGTGTGCGCATAGGGTTGTACGTACGCACAGGTTGCAATTTCTCATTGGAATGTGTGCGCACAAGCTGTGCTAGCGCTGCAAATAGGGAGCCTTCCCCTACGTGTGCATACGCACAGGCCTGTGTGTGCGCACATGTTAAAAATTTCGCAGAGGTGTGCGTTCGCACATACCAAAAATCACAAAATTCTACAACTTTGCAGAATTTCAGATTTTTACACCACTCTTTGACTGACCATAACTCCCTCTACAAAATTCTAAATTTTACAAACTTTATATCAAATCGAAGGGTTTTCAATAAACTTTAATTCTAAACCAATTTCAACAAATTTTGAAAACAAAGACAAAAGTTATGATCAAACAAAGTTCACCAAAAATCAACTTTTACGAAAACTTACAAAATCTCAATTTACCAACTTTCACAAACCACATCCAACCAAAACAATACCACACTTCCAATTTCAACACAATCTACCCCTTTAGGTCACCATTCATCATTCACACTAACTTTTCCCATCCCCATTCATCATTCTCAATCTCAATTATCAAACATATAACATCACCAATAATTTTCCTACCAATACATTCACCAATCATCATTTTATCATCAATTTCAATATCAATCTCACATATCTAACTACCAACATCAATGTAGCCATTTATCAATCATTCCAAATCCTCAATTACCATACCAACAACCTCAACATCACATATATCATATCAAATCATTTTTCAATCCACACAATCAATCATCCTCATCATATTAATATTAATCGTCATAATTTGAATTCAAGAATTTCTCAACCCATCATAAATTATCACACATCATCATTCAACAATCAACAATCATTTTATTTCAAACTTATCTATGGGTCACTAGCCTAAGTGTCCATAAATATTATATACTACATAGAGGAAACCGAAACCATACCTTGGCTGATTTCTAATATGCCAAAACTCAAAAATGAGCACAACAAGCTTTCCAACACAGTCCAAGCCACCAACAAGCTCCAAAGGCTTCTAAACTCACAATAATCAAGCTATATATACATAAATCATCACAAATCAACTTAGGACTCAAGATAACATAATCTCACAAGGGTTTCAAGAGCTCTTACCTTATCCAACAGTTTTAGAAGCCAAAACCATAAACAATCAAGTGCTAGAATATACCTAAAATACCCAAAACACAAGATTTCACTCAAAACCAAATCCCAAAACTCGAAATTCACAAGGGTACGAAAACTGGGCAGAAAAACTCGAGAGACTTACCACAAAGCTTGGATAGAAATGACGGGCTCAGCGAGAGCTTCGCGTAGCCACTGACAGCATGCGAATCAGAGTACCGTAGCTCAAGATATGATGAAAAGAGTGAGGAGATGAATAGTGTTTCTTCTCTCTTCTCTCCTCTCCTCTCCTCTTGCAGCTGGTGTGTGTGTGTTTATTTGTATGGTGTGTTGAATGGATTCATTTAATGAACCCTTATATATGTTGGGCTTGGGCCCAACTTGGGTCCGGTCCAACTCGTTTGCGTTTTTAGTCCATTTGGCCCAACTTTGGGCCAAACCTTTAAAATTAACTCCCGGTTTTTGACTTGTAATATTTTTCTAAGGTTTTTGACTGTTTTCTCTTTTTCTCGCACAGCACCGGATAGACTTGAACCGGTTCAATTGATTTAACTGCCGGTTCTCAGTTTTTCATGATTTTTCATAGAAAAACACATTTTCTAACTCCGAAAAAATTACTGAGTCAAAAAATTATATTTAAATCCCCAAATTCTCGTTCTAACTTTCCGGAACCTAATTTGGGCATTTAAATTATTCTATTCATGAAAACTCCGGTTATTACAAAAAGACTCATTTGCGGAAGCGAATTCTTCACTAAGAGGACTTGATGTTAGGTTATCGTCACCAAGGGAACTCAATTCTGGCTCCATTCCTTTAATTCTTCATTCAAAACATGCCTTAGAGGTTGTGCACTATCCTCCTCAACATCAAACTCAAGCTTCATGGAAGAATGTTCTTTAGTCCTAGATTCCCATGGAGGTTCGGCATTTTCTAAATCTTTAACCACTTCTTCCCCTTCAATAATTTTGGCTTTCTCCACTTGCTTTAGTACAAAATTCCACTCCTTGTTTTTCACCGGAGTCTCTAATCTCTCTCTCATGCTTCATTCTTCATTAGATTCTCCATATGTAACTATGGGAGGGCCTTGAGTGTCTAAGCTTAGGGCGACTAAAGTAGTTACTACCCCTTGGAGAGTAGTATAAATCTCCCTTTGCTCTTGGAGACATGAAATGAGAATGTCATTCATTGATGTTTGAGGTGGATAGGAGGATTCATCATGTGAGAGAAAGGGTTCACAATAGGAAGGTGGTTCATATTGGTGGGAGTATTGAGGTGGTGTGTGTGAGAATGGTGGTTCTTGGGAGTAATTTTGTTGGAATTATGGTGGCTCTAAGGATTTTCTTTCATAGTGGTCACAAGGGTAAAGTATACAAGGTTGGTAATATGATGCAGGTGGGTTATAGGAAGGTGTTTGGTAAGAGGAGACTTGTGAGTATGGTGGGAAACAATGTTGAGGAATTGGTTTATATTGGTGTGCATTATGGGGTGGATCATAACCATAAGAGATCGGAGGAGATTGTTGCCATGAAGGTTGACCATAGGCATGTGGCTCCTCCCTAACTTGATATCCATTCCCATAATGTGATTCCTCGTTGAAGCTTTCATTTCCTACAATATAGTTGTAACCAAACTCATAGCCAAAGGGGTGAGAATTCATGATAGCAAGAGAAAATAAAAACAAAAGCCAATATGAAACAAAGAAAACAAACTCCTACAACTAGCAAAAATTTGTAAACAAACAAAAAGTAAACTATTCACAATATTCACATATTCACAATAGCCAATAATATAACACCATTGTGATTCTCCGGCAACGGTGCCAAAAACTTGATAAGGGATAAATGTCGATACGAAATTACCAAAGGATTTTTTCAATTTAATGTCGTAAAGTATAGTCCCAACCGACAAATTATCCTCAATTAAAGTTTAAAAGGTTGTCACAATACAAATCAAAATAACCGAGAATATTAATCCCGGGTCGTTCTCTCTAGAAATTGCAATCAAGTCCTCAATTATTGGATATGAGGCAAATCGGGGGTGAGATAGCAATTGACAAGAAGTGTAAATGACCAGAAAATAAATGGCAATTAACTAACAAAGGAACGGAAATCAAATGGTAAAAAGGTCTTGGCAATGGTTGATGGTTAAGGATCACTATCCTTGTTACCAACCACAATATGATAATTGTAAATATCACTCCCACTTTGTCATCCCAAAATTGGAGGAAAGTCAAGTGAGCTCAATTGATCCTAATCCAGAAGTCCTAGCCACTCACTAATTAATTTAGTGAAGACTAGTGTCAATGTAAATAAATTATCAATCACATAGACATTAGTAACTTAAGGTTACCCAAGTTACCAATTCGAGTCAAGAATAGAAAAATCTAATCCATGGCTAAAAGAAATATTTCATCAAACACCTAGAGTACAATAAAGGTAAACATCATATAATGCAAGAATTAATAAAAACCATAACTAATCCAAGCAAGAAATCAATGACAACAACGAAAGAAAACATCAAAAGACATAAAAGCATAAAATTGCATAAAAAGAAAATTGAGATTAACAAAAGAGTTCATGAACTAAAATTGGCAACATGGAAGAATTAACAAGAGAAGTAGATAAACTAGGATACTAGAACAATAAAAAGTAAAGAAAACTAAATTAAAATAAGATTGAAACCTAAATCTAAAAAGAAATTAAACTAAGAAACCCTAAAACCTTGAGAGAGAAGAGAGCCTCTCTCTCGAATTCTCTCCCCATCTAAAAACTAAGCTAATGGCATGTGTGTCTCATTCTCCTTCACTCCCAGCCTCTAATCTGCAGAATGGGCTTGAAACTGCGCCAGCAGGAGGTTTAAAATCGCACATAGCATATTCCCTTTAGTGAGGCACGTGCTGCTTGTCACGCGTACGCGTCGGTTGACTGCTCCACCTGGTCAAGCGTACGCGTCAGTCACGTGCACGCGTCGGTACCAGCTTTTCAATTCTTCTATTTTTTGTGTTCCTTCCACTTTTGCATGCTTCCTTTCCATCCTCTAAGCAATTTCTGCCCTATAAACCCTGAAATCACTTAACAAACGCATCACGACATCGAATGGTAATAAGAGAGGATTAAGAATTAGCATTTTTAGGGCCTAAAAAGTATATTTTGAACTATGAAGCATAATTAGGAAGAAATCTTAAAAACATGCAATTTATGTGAATAAGTGTGACAAGAGTTGACAAAATCTACTTAATTCAATAAAAAATAAACCATAAAATTATGGTTTATCAAGAGTCTTCTCTCCATTGAACCGAGGCCAACCCCCTTTCTAGTCTCTTTTGGATTAGCTTACCATCAAATTGTCTGTTACTCCAAGTAAATTTCTTTCCTTCAAACTCCAAATCAACTAGTCTCTCATTTTTTATAAAATTTAAAAAAATTTAAATGGAAGTAGCAGATTTCATCCTTTCTCCTTCCTTTTCATGGTAAAAGGAAGTAGTTACAGGATTAAAGTCACTAATACTTAAACAGTGTTTACCTGTGTTAGCCATGATATTTAGAATTTGGCTAAATTGTGTTTCTCTTTATATCTCATTAGTGTACAAGTAAACTCCCATCACATCCCATGACTTCAAGCCCATAGAGTCCTCCGATTTAAAATGTACTAAGTAGTCTTCATATTGTATAATCTGTATTTTCTTCCCTTCCTTCCATATAGGGGTGGCAATGGGGCGGGTAGGGGCGAATTTTTGCTCTACCCGACCCCGTCCCGTTCAACAAAAACCCGCATTGAACCTGCCCCGCCTCTACCCGCGGGTAGTAAAATGTTAAACCTTAACCCGCCCCGCCCCTACCCGCCCCTACCCGCCCCTATAATTATTAAATCCAAAAAATAAAATAAAATTTTAAAAATTATATAACTATTATTTATATACATAACATAAATTAAAGTAAAAATTTAAATATGATACAATATTATTAATCATTTTACTAATTATTTTATATATATTACATATATATTAAAAATATATATTTATATATCTATTATATATACCGAGGCGGTAGGGGTGGGTTTAACCTAAACCCGATCCCGCCCCGCCCCGTTAAAACCCGTCCCGGTGCGGGTGCGGGTAATTACCCGCTCCGAACGGGTAGGGGCGGGGTGGGTACCCGTGGGTTCGGATAGTGTTGCCATCCCTATTTCCATATCACTACTAAACCTCTTGCCAACCTTCTTGGATCAACACAAATGAAATTCTTAAAACCTACACCTCCAAGAATTCTCTCCACAGTCAAGGCTGTAATTTTTGTTTCACATAAAAACACCACCTTGAGAGAATGGGTCGAACACAACCCTTTAATGTTGTGAACTGTCAAAAATTTTTTCAAATTCCGATAATTCCACGTGATCATCTTCATGGATTCTCGAATACCATTTTTTAGGTGATACCCACCCCCTTCTCATTCATCATCATGTGATCATGGCAGATTTTTTTCGCCTTTGACTCCACCTTCTTTCCTTCCAAACTCCTTTTAACCCTGGTCACTTGTGTTTTTGGTACATCCGAAAGCTTTCCAAGCTCTATTTATAAAATAATTCACCAACCTATAATAGAATAACTCAAGACCAAACGATTGCAATGATAAAAGAAAGTGGCACCGAAAGTTGGCTTGCAAAATTATTAGAGCATATACAAATCACAAGTCACTAACAATTCTTTGATTTAGCATTAAAACATCCACTAATTATTTCACAACATATAGCAAAACCCCAAAAACAGAGGACTGAAATTGAGAGAGTCGTCAAAACTCAAATGACAGAAAATACCCATTATTACTCCCAAAAATAAATAAATAACTTATGAAAAAAGTAAACATAGCTACTCATTTACATGATCATTCAGGAACGCAGATAAGGCAAAACCAGTATCCGTATCATGAAAACTTTCAATGATTATGTTGTTAGAATTTTCTGATTACCCCGTTAGGTGACAATGGTAACATGTCACCAATTTATGCTTTTGGGACTTTGATCCTGTCTTGCTCTTGCTTTCCGATCTTTTTTACTACAACCTCTCATCACAAACAACCTGTTTGTACACTTGCCATTTGCCATTGTTGGATTCAAATTCTAATTTATGTTGCTCTTTTATCATCAATTCCTCTTTAACATCTTTGAGATGTCAGACCTACCATAGAGTATGGTATCACAAAAATCATCATAGGATGGAGGTATTGTATTCAACAAACTCGCAACTTGATCAATATCTCACACTTTTATTCCAGCTGCTCTAACATCGGATATCATTCAATCAAATTCTTCTGTGATTTTGCATTGACTTTTCTTCCAGGTATTTGAACGTGCACATTCGCTCCCATTGATGCAATTTGTGAGACAAAGTATTTGCGGAATATTTTTCTTCCAAAGCCTTCCATAGTGAATCAGGAGTCTTCATTTAGCTCCTCTTTCTTTTCGGGAGATAATGCAGATTATAGTTTTTCTTTACCCTCTAATGCTGTTTCTGAACCTTGTAGAACCAACAATGCTTGTACCTTCAGTTTCCATAAGCTAAAATCGTTGGACCCGTCAAATTTTTTCACTTTAAATTTGGACAGCACCATCTTGGATTCTAAATCAAATAACAGAGATGTCAATAATATTACAAACCACAAGCAAATACAAATACAAATCTTCAATATATGTCACTCACAATGAATTTTACTCTTACTACAATAGGTATATATAACTTCAAAAAATGAGCTTTGCTTCTTTGATGGCCTCCTTTGGTTAGAGGTTGGCTCTGTTTATATAAGTCAGTCAAGTCCGCAATTAATGGGGGCAATAATTGCACTCGCCTAATTTTCATCCAATCAAATGTATTAAATATTTGTTGGAAACTAAATCTTTATCACATGAGTATAAAGCTAGCTGACATTGGTGACACTTGGCATAGAAAATTTAAATAAAAACTGCAAGCCCCACTTTATGGACATTATTGACACATTATCAATAGCAAAAAACCAAGCCATCATTTTGGCTTTTGACACAAATTTCACTGGCATGTGTCCGCTAATTAAAGATGTGCAAAGTTGATATGTATAGCATAATCATATCATCTAACCAGTATTATTTATTTCATTATTTATTTAATTTTACTTTTTTTTTTAATTTTTTTACTTTTGTTACAAAAATAAGAGGAAAAAGTAACCAGAAAAAAGAAAAAATGTCGGGAAAAAACCTAATAAGAAAAATACATTAAGTCAACACTCAATAGCGTAGTCCAAAAACTCAGGAAAAGGAACGAAACTCACACACATAAAACATAAACCACCAAATAAAATCGGTAAGCACCCCAAAAGAATGAGAAACACACATTAAACAAGACAACCAAGAGATTAGGTCAAATGCACCAATACTCTATCTAGTAACTTGATTTAGCATACTAGATCTATGCTACATACCTTTTAGTTTGGTTTAATGTCTTTATATTAACTATTAGAAAAGACAAGGAATGCCAGTTACTATAGTCAAGAATGTAATGAAAAGGATAAACAGGGTTAAACATTAATGGTGTTAAATATATACAGTTAAGTTGATTTAGCTTAATCTCAAAAACTAATTTTAAACATATCACCAATTGTTACCAAGCTAACGAAATAACTCAAAAAATATATTAAAATTAAGAGATTCTGAGTCAACCATAAAAATTAGTTCAATTATATAAGTTGAGGAGAAAAGTTTCCAAAAACTTAAAATCATGATCAACATTAAATATCTAGGCATATGAAAAAGTTGGTAGAAAGCTAAGAAAGCACACTAAGACCGTAAGTGGGAAATGACAAAGCCCAATTACACCTTGCGTAACAAAAATGAAAAATGAAAAATCAAAATTCTCAACCCGCACTACCAGCATTTGTCCTCTACTCATTAGCCATGACCGAATAAAAGGGTATTAGTGTAAAGAAGAAATTCTGTGAACCAGGCAGTTAGATATTTGGCATGCTGCAATAGTTTATCATATGGCTCAAATTAACATGGTTCATAAAAACAAAACAATCAAGAAGAAGAAGAAGATAAAATATGAAGACCCAAGCAGGACACATTTGGCATAATGTTCACAAAATGAACATTAATGTGCATGCATGTCATAGCATGTCATGGCCATAAAGTTTATTTGTACATGAAAGCCTTATGTCTCAGGTTTGTGACTATGATTTGTAAAGCTCAAGTTATGAGTAACAATAATAGTGCTACAATGATACTAGAATCATGAACTATGTAGAAACCAATTGAGAATGTAGAAGACTACACATAATTTTTAGAGGAACCACACCGAAGGGTCCACATCTTAGCAATGTTACTTCTTGATTGGTTCTGATTTTTAGAGGAACCACACCTAAGGGTACAAGCTTCCTTCAATTTTTTAATAATCAACCACAAAAAATCTAATAACAAGAACAATTAAATTAACACAATAATAACAAAGTAAGGATCAGTAAAAACAACTAGGGAGTAGCAATGAGTAATAAGTCAATAGCAACATAGCAAAAGAGTTAATAACATCTAACACAACAGCAATTAAGTGATTAACAAGTTAACAAATTAACAAATTGCAAAAAAGACACAGCAAGCATGGCAATTGGCAAGAACGCAGCAACCAGCAAGAACTAGTAGGCAATAGCAAAAACTTTAGTAAACCAGAACAACAACAATTCCACTAACTTTTTTTTTTAAATTTGATACATCAACACTCACCATTCACCAAAACCCAAGAACGGCAGTCTGGGTGGGAAGTCCCCAGAGCAGTTCAGCATACAACATACACACAAACACAGCCAAAATCAGAGGACCAAACACAACAAAGTCATCATCTCTAACACCCGCACCCTTATGCTATCAAATCTAAGCAACACAACACAACAGCAGAACAAAAGCCATACATTTAACAAAACAACAATTCTTCTACAACAATAATAACAATAATGGGGATTGTTAGTCAATGAAAATGTTCCATTTCTTTCTTTTGGTTTCTTTTCCCTTAAGTCAACACTATATCGTTTTTTCTAGTTTCACTTCTAAATAAATTTATTGATGAACATTGGCTAAAATAGAATCTTGAGATCAATATCAAATTGGGTTATTCTTTATTGCAGAATTATGTTCAATCATCGCTGTTACTGACAAAATGGTAAAATAATAAACTGGCAGAAGTTAAATTGAATCTAACTAATGGCTTTTCACTAATCATGTACCAACCTGCAGTATTCTACAATAAAATTGATTCCAGTGATTAATTACACTACAGAAACAGGACATGCACCTTAAAACTGACCTTTGATCGTTACTAGCTGCTAAGTGCTAATGCAAGAAGTGAGATTGTTGATACTGGTAGCCAAAACCAACTGGAAATTAAAAGAACTGCGCATGGGAGGAAGGAAATTAGTTATAACAATAAAGTGAAGAGAAGTCAATCACCCAAAAATTCAGAAGACTAGCAAGCAGACAAGTGACCACATGAGAAGTCAATCACCTAAAAATTAGAACCAATCGTGAATCAGAAGCTAAAACCCCAAAATTAAAAACCCCAAAATTGGAACCCAAAACCCTCTAAATTTCACATAACCAACTGAAAATCGAAACATACCTTCTTTGACTCAATTAGCCATTGTAGTTCATCATCAACATCATAGCCATACACACCTGCAACACTGAAAAGAGAGAGCGAGTGAGAACAAGTGAGAAAGAGAGGATAGAGAGTGAGACAGAGAATGATGACTTGGTGAGCGCGATGGTGAGCAGCAACCATGAGAGTAGACAAAGGTGAGGAACAAGATGAAGTGGGGTGAAAACGAAAGAGAATGAGGAAGAAGTAAGTGGCGTGAGAATGAAGGAGAACAAAGGCGGGTTTGGCGTGAAAACGAAAAAAATATTTCATTAAGGTGAAACTTTTTGTTCTTGGCATGTATAATGAAGTTCATTGAACTAACTGGTTTACCTTTGACTGAATTCAATTGCATTGTTCTGGTTGCACAATGGCAAGATTACCAGTAATCACTGCAGGAGCAAGACCCATCCTTGAAAATGATGAAACCTAGTGGTATCCCTAACAATGATTTCTCTTCCTTCTATAGCTGATATGTACTTTATTGCATTGTGGCAATCTCCACAAACTCTCAAGTTCTTGAATACCCTAATTGGAACCCCTAATGGTACCTTTAAAAGTCCAAATGCAATTGCCAATTTCTCACTGTGCCATAGAAGAAGCTGTTCTTTCAGCTCCTCTTCCACATCATGCAATGCGAACTCAAGATCCGGAATATAGCCAGCCATCTTCATTTTTTCCTCCACTTCATTTAGTTTTTTATGTATAGAGACCAACTCTGGGTGCAATCGGTCGCTTGACCGAAACTCATGCACCGCACTCTGTATCTCAATCCAACTATATCCGGGTGCCTTCACTACATTGTTGTCTTTCATCGATCTCCGAATCCTAGCAACATGCTCCCATCTATTTTGTGCTGCATAAATATTGGCCAACTGAACATATCCAGTTGCACTATTTGGATCAAGCGCAAGCAGATTCTTGGCAGCAAACTCGGCCAGGTCTAGGTTCTTATGGATCCTACAGGCTCCCAAAAGCGTTCCAAAGATGGCAGGATGTGGCTTAAACGGCATACTTTTTATCAAGTCTGTTGCCTCAGATAACCTACCACGTCGACCGAGAAGGTCAACCATGCAAGCATAGTGTTCTGGCCTAGCTTCAATTCTATAATCCCTTATCATAGCATCAAAATATTGGACCCCGAGATCTACAAATCCTGCATGGTTACAAGCTAAAAATACTGCTACAAAAGTAATCCAATCTGGCTTCATGCCATCATTTTTCATTGCATCAAATAACTCCAGAGCTTTTTCACCAGCTCCATGTTGTGCATAACCAGAAATCATTGCGTTCCATGATACAAGGTCTTTCCGTTGGATCTGCACGAACAATTTCCATGCGTCCTTCAGCTCCCCCCCGCATTTGGAATACATGCTAACCAATGAAGTTCCGGCTTACTACTCAATGGAGATTTACAAACTAACTGATGAACTTGTCTACCAAGTTGCAATGCTGATAGGTTACTACAACCCAACAACACACTAGTCAAGCTCACAGCATTAGGCTTGGCCCCAGTCTCTAACATTGTCTTGAAAAGCTTCAACCCATCTTCTGCCCTGCCATTATCAACATACCCAGCTATCATAGCATTCCATGTCACCAAAGTCTTCTGAGACATTTCCCGGAACAATTTCTCGGCAGACTCAACCCTACCAAATTTCATGTACCCAGTGATCATGGCAGTCCAGGTAATCACACTCTTCACAGTTGCAGCATAAAAGCACTCCACTGCAGAATCCAAGTCTCCACAGGCCACGTAAGCCGACACCATCGCACTCTATGAGATAGTATTTTTCTCTGGCATCGCCAAGAACATCATGCGTGCCTCACCCATCAATCCAATCTGAGCATAACCTGAGATCATCGTGTTCCAAGATGCCGTATCCTTCACAGGCATTACATCAAAGTAAGCACGGGCACTGTGGATGCCAAAATTGTTCAAACAACATGCCAGAATGATATTATAAGGCACACTATTCGGCTCAGGAATTTTATCAAACACTTGGCGTACAACTTCAAAATTCCCAAGATTCTTGGCGTAGCCAGCAAGGATAGAGTTCCAAGTAACGGTACTCTTCACTGTCATATTATCAAACACTCGGAGAGCAGAAGCTATGTCACCCAATCGAAGGTAATTGGCGATGAGCTTGTTGGAGGCAACGGCATTGTTGAACATGCCCTGGTTGAACCGTGATGGGAGTGGGGTTACTGACACGGTGGAGCCACAACTGAGGCCGGAGAAGGACAAGTGGCGTTTACTCAGCGTTAAAACAAAGTTCCTAACAAGCCCTGAATAATACATGAATCAATGGCTTTGTCCTTGGGGGGCTTGATTCTTAGTTGTTTCTTCGTGTTCAAGAGCTTATGCAGCTGTAGTGGCGGGAAAGCTGGTGTGAGTGCTTAGTTATTTGTTTGGTTATTTTAGAAGGGAAGAATGAACAAAAGTACACATATGAATTTTCATATGGTGGACAGATGTACACTAATTTTTTTTAATGAGTTATCTGTACACACATCAATATCAAGCACCGTTGTTATTTCTACCTTTTCGTCGTTTGAGTAACTTTTCCAGCGGTAATGACTGCCAAGTGACTCTGCATTGTGTGATGTGACCTTTTGGATGACGACACATTGAAAACTAAATGATAAATTATTGAATTTGTTAAATTTGAATAAAAAAAAATTTATAAGTGATTTAGAGTCTTCGTTTTTTCCCTTCCTTCTCTAAAAAGTGGATGTGGATCAAGGGATGGAACTCAAAAATAGCTGTTAGGACCAAGCCACCAAGGTCCTGAAAACCGGATCGGTCATCGAACTGCTCTAAATACTGATTCATTGGTTCATCGGTTCAACCGAAAAAACCGTTTTATAATAAACACCTGATTCTATAAAAATTCAATGAATAGAGCAACAAATTCTAAACACTCTTTTACTACATTTTTTACTTCAAAAGGAGATCGTAAACAACTAGTTCTATAATTAAACAAACTACAATGATATACAAAGCCAAAAATAGGCCAATGATGAAATAATAAAAGGTTTCCCTCTTCAATTCTATGTTCAAGCTTATAGCAGACCAGAATCAAAAGAGTAATACCGCTGAAATAATCTTCCATCTTAATTCTTATATACCTCAAAGAATTTCCTACAAAATGAAAATTGAACACAACACACAGCCTTAAAACAAAAACAAAACAACACTCAGAAATCATCACCTCTTCCAAACACAGCCTTAAAACAAAACAGAACAACATTCAGAGTTTGAGCATTGATCACAAAAGATTGATTTCTGAAACGAAACAAAACAAAAACAGCAGAACAACATTCAGAGTTTGAACATTGATTACAAAAAATTGATTTCTGAAACAAAACAAACAATTAACAAAACAATGAAAACAGAATTTTTTCCTTCAGAAGAAGAAAACAACGAAAACATGAAGCATATAATAAATCAATGATCACCAATATCCAGCAATAATCTCAAAGACAACAATAAATACACAACAACAATTTATCAAATAAACAAGAACAAAACCTAAATAGAAAATCCAACAAATTAAATCACAACAACCTAACAATTTAGCAAATTAAAACAACAGCAACCCAACAATTTAGCAAATTATCAACTTAAAAAGTTCAAGAACAGAAAATCACAACAAAAACAAAAAAAATTAAAAGTAACAGAAGAACAACAACACAAGAACAATTAGCAAATTAACAAGTTCACAATAACGGTTAAAATTTAGCAGAAGAACACTAATACAAGTGAAATCATCATGCTAATATGTTTTCTGCAAAGATGCAATTTGTGCAGCTAAAATTTCCTAATTACTAAGATCCAATTATTCTAATTTCACATGAAATCAATTTACTAAGTTTCTAAAAGCTAGAATATTTATAAAACCAACCAGAAATATGGTTAAAGCATTTCATCAAACATGTTGAGTGCGGTAAAATTAAAATGAAATAAGAGAATTCAAAGCTTAATATCAATGTGATAGAGAAGGGAACATAACTTTTGCAACTTTAATTCAGTCTATGAAAAAATCCAAACCACTATCAAATCAATTAGTTACTTATTGTAATAGAAATCAGAAGTTGCAGGTTTGAAGCAGAGTATTGGTGTTGTGTGAGTGTATTGTCTGGTGGTGGGTTTAGGGAACTCACGGCGGCAACAAGAGAGAGCAGTTCGACGGCTAGGTGGAGCGCGCGGGTTGGTCCTAGAGTTTGAAGCAGAGCAACGTGGCTTCCAGACGAACTCGAATGAGAACTCGAACGGTGAACGCCGAGCGAACGTGAACGGCGAAGAACGCAAACGAAGACGACAGCTGAACGAAGACGCGAACGTGAACGGCAAAAAACGGCGGCGGAAGCGCGGCTGAGCAGACAAAGACGACGGACGCCGAGCTCGAGGAAGCAGCCGCGATCGGTGATAGATAAACGGGATTGAAGATTTGGAGCACGAGGGGAGCTAAATAGACGGACGGATGGCGAACTTTGAGTGCGAGGACGGCGGCAGTATGCCACTCCTTGAGGCGGTGGTGCTTACATTGCTGGGGTTTTTTGGCTGGGTTTGTGTGATTTCTTTCTGTAGAAAGAAAGGGAGAAACTAGAAAGGGAGAAAGAAACGAAGGAGCTTCCGTTTCTGTGTAGACCGGCCAGTTTCCGGTTCGGTCTGACCAGCCGATTTTCGGCCAGTTCAACAGCTTTTTACCAATTTTCTAATCAACAGTTTTATATGCCTGATCGGATCATTAAAATTCCCGATTCACAGTTGAACCATTTTAACCCGTCGGTTCAGTCCGATTTTTAAAGCCATGGTTAAGATTATGTTTAAAGTAAATTTTGGAGAACGAAAAAAGAGAATCAAGATTTTAAATCACTTGTAAATTTTTTGTTATTATTATTTAAATTTAACAAATTTAATAATTTATCATTTAGTTTTTACAATGTCATCAAAAGGGTTATGTCACACCATGTACAGAGCCACTTGGTAGTCACTATTACCAAAAAGGTTATTCAAGCGACAAAAGGATAGAAATGACAACAAAGTTTGATATTAGTATATACAGATGACTCATTAAAAAATTAGAGTATATATTTGTCTACAGTGTAAAAATTCATGTATACTTTTTTCCATTCTTTATTTTAGAATGAGTAATACCCCAAATCAGTCCCTAAGAAATTTTAGACCGGACACTTTAGTCCCTAAGGAATAAAAATACCCAGATCGATCCCCAACGTTAAATGCCGTTAGTCGTTGCAGTCCTCGTCTGTTAAAAGGTAATGTCTGATGCTGAGTTGTAGCATTAAGTTTTTCACGTGGTCGTTAAGTGCTAGGTGGAGCGAAGAGGACAGTTCAGTCCCTGTAGACACAGTCCTAGTAACGTCAATTTAGGGGAGACCACGGCGCTGCGTTTTGTATATGAAGGTGTAGAGGTCTTCTTTCACTTTCTTCTTTAAATCCTGCATGAATTTGAAACCCTAAGAAGTTAATTCCTCTGGAAAATACATCACAGCTATAATGTCACACAGTGTAGGAAGCACCTTGGCATCAAGTAGTCGTCGACGGAGAGCGACTGGTGCACGAAATTGTGATCATCAATGGCGCCATCAACATGGTACGCTCAATTGCAATCTCAACTCTTTATCACAACTTCGCACAACTAACCAGCAAGTGCACTAGGTCGTCCAAGTAATAAACCTTACGCGAGTAAGGGTCGATCCCATGGAGATTGTTGGTATGAAGCAAGCTATGGTCATCTTGTAAATCTCAGTCAGGTGGATTCAAATGGTTATGGAGGATTAATGAATAAAACATCAAATAAAGATAGAGATACTTATGTAATTCATTGGTGAGAATTTCAGATAAGCGTCTGGAGATGCTTTGTCCCTTCCGTCTCTCTGCTTTCTTACTGTCTTCATCCAATCCTTCTTACTCCTTTCCATGGCAAGCTGTATGTTGGGCATCACCATTGTCAATGGCTACAGTCCCGTCCTCTCAGTGAAAATGTTCAACGCGCTCTGTCACAGCACGGCTATTCAGCTGTCGGTTCTCGATCATGTCGGAATAGAATCCAGTAATTCTTTTGCGTTTGTCACTAACGCCCCACAATCGCGAGTTTGAAGCTCGTCACAGTCATTCAATCCTTGAATCCTACTCAGAATACCACAAACAAGGTTTAGACCTTCCGGATTCTCTTGAATGCCGCCATCAATTCTAGCTTATACCACGAAGATTCTGATTAAGGAATCCAAGAGATAAACATTCAAGCCTTGTTTGCTCGTAGAACGGAAGTGGTTGTCAGGCACGCATTCATAAGTGAGAATGATGATGAGCGTCACATAATCATCACATTCATCATGTTCTTGGGTGCGAATGAATATCTTAGAACAAGAATAAGCTGAATTGGATAGAAGAACAATAGTAATTGCATTAATACTCGAGGTACAGCAGAGCTCCACACCTTAATCTATGGTGTGTAGAAACTTCACCGTTGAAAATACATAAGAACAAGGTCTAGGCATGGCCGAATAGCCAGCCTCCCAATGATCTAAGAACTAGACGTCCAAAGATGAAAATACAATAGCAAAAGGTCCTAATTGTAGAGAACTATTAGCTTAGGATTTACAAAAAATGAGTAAATGACGTAAAAATCCACTTCCAGGCCCACTTGGTGTGTGCTTGGGCTGAGCATTAAAGCTTTCATGTGTTGAGACTTTTCTTGGAGTTAAACGCCAGGTTTTGTGCCAGTTTGGGCGTTTAACTCCCATTCTTGTGCCAGTTCCGGCGTTAAACGCCAGAATTCTTGAGCTGACTTGGAACGCATGTTTGGGCCATCAAATCTCGGGCAAAGTATGGACTATTATACATTGCTGGAAAGCCCAGGATGTCTACTTTCCAACGCAATTGAGAGCGCGCAAATTGGGCTTTTGTAACTCCAGAAAATCTACTTCGAGTGCAGGGAGGTCAGAATCCAACAGCATCTGCAGTCCTTTTCAGCCTCTGAATCAGATTTTTGCTCAGGTCCCTCAATTTCAGCCAGAAAATACCTGAAATCACAGAAAAACACACAAACTCATAGTAAAGTCCAGAAATGTGAATTTTAACTAAAAACTAATAAAAATATAATAAAAACTAACTAAAACATATTAAAAATATACTTAAAACAGTGCCAAAAAGCGTATAAATTATCCGCTCATCACAACACCAAACTTAAATTGTTGCTTGTCCCCAAGCAACTGAAAATCAAATAGGATAAAAAGAAGAGAATATACTATAAACTTCGAACTATCAATGAAACTTAGCTCCAATTAGATGAGCGGGACTTGTAGCTTTTTGCCTCTAAACAGTTTTGGCATCTCACTTTATCCTTTGAGGTTCAGAATGATTGGCTTCTATAGGAACTCTGAATCCGGATAGTGTTATTAATTCTCCTAGTTAAGTATGATAATTCTTGAACACAGCTACTTTATGAGTCTTGGCCATGGCCCAAAGCACTCTGTTTTCCAGTATTACTACCAGATACATCCATGCCACAGACACATAACTGGGTGAACCTTTTCAGATTGTGACTCAGCTTTGCTAGAGTCCCCAATTAGAGGTGTCCAGGGTTCTTAAGCACACTCTTTTTTGCTTTGGATCATGACTTTAACCGCTCAGTCTCAAGTTTTCACTTGACACCTTCACGCTACAAGCACATGGTTAGGGACAGCTTGGTTTAGCCGCTTAGGCCAGGATATTATTCCTGTAGGCCCTCCTATCCACTAATGCTCAAAGCCTTGGATCCTTTTTATTACCCTTGCCTTTTGGTTTAAAGGGCTATTGGCTTTTTCTGCTTGCTTTTTCTTTCTCTTCTCTTTTTTTTTGAATTCACTGCTTTTTCTTGCTTCAAGAATCATTTTTATGATTTTTCAGATCCTCAGTAACATGTCTCATTTTTCATCATTCTTTCAAGAGCCAACAATTTTAACATTCATGAACAACAAATTCAAAAGACATATGCACTGTTCAAGCATACATTCAGAAAACAAAAAGTATTGTCACCACATCAAAATAATTGAACTAGTTTTAAGGATGAATTCGAAATCATGTACTTCTTGTTCTTTTGTAATAAAAACATTTTTCATTTAAGAAAGGTGATGGATTCATAGGACATTCATAACTTTAAGGCATAAACACTAAGACACTAATGATCATAAGACACAAACATAAATACAACATAAAGCATAATTTTCGAAAATAAACAGAAAAATAAAGAACAAGGAGATTAAAGAACGGGTCCACCTTAGTGATGGCGGCTTGTTCTTCCTCTTGAAGATCTTATGGAGTGCTTGAACTCCTTAATGTCTCTTCCTTGCCTTTGTTGCTCCTCTCTCATGATTCTTTGATCTTCTCTAATTTCATGGAGGAGTATGGAATGTTCTTGGTGCTCCACCTTTCGTTGTCCCATGTTGGAATTCAATTCTCCTAGGGAGGTGTTGATTTGCTCCCAATAGTTTTGTGGAGGAAAGTGCATCCCTTGAGGCATCTCAGGGATTTCATGATGAGGAATCTCCTCATGTCCATGAGTGGGATCTCTTGTTTGCTCCATCCTCTTCTTAGTGATGGGTTTGTCCTCATCAATGAGGACTTGGTCCAACCTTTGATCAAAGTTGACCCTTTTTGAGTTTGAAAGGGACCTCGGGGATCACCTTCTTCATGGCCACAACTTCATAGAAGTGGTCTTGATGCACCCTTGAGATGAATCTCTCCATCTCCCATGACTCGGAGGTGGAAGCTTTTGCCTTCCCTTTCCTCTTTCTAGAGGTTTCTCCGGCCTTAGGTGCCATAAATGGTTATGGAAAAACAAAAAGCAACGCTTTTACCACACCAAACTTAGAAGGTTTGCTCGTCCTCGAGCAAAAGAAGAAAGAAGAGAGTAGAAGAAGAAGAAATAGAGGAGATGGAGGGGGGCTTTGTGTTTCGGCCATCTAGGGTGAGTTTGGGAGGGAAAGTGGTTTGAATTTGAATGGTGAGGTAGGTGGGATTTTATGAAGGATGGATATGAGTGGTGAATGGGATGGTGGGTTTTGATAGGTGAGGGGTTTTTTGGGGAAGAGGTGTTGAGGTGATTGGTGAGTGGGTGAAGAAGAGAGAGAGTGGTGGGGTAGGTGGGGATCCTGTGGGGTCCACAGATCCTGAGGTGTCAAGGATAGCTCATCCCTGCACCAAGTGGCGAGCAAAAATGCTCCTTCTGCCAATCCTGGCGTTAAACGCCGGGCTGCTGCCCTTTTCTGGCGTTAAACACCAGTCTGGTGCCCCTTTCTGGCGTTAAACGCCCAGAATGGTGCCAGACTGGGCGTTAAACGCCCATTTGCTGCCCTTACTAGCGTTTAAACGCCAGCAAACTTTTCCTCCAAGGTGTGCTATTTTTCTTTCTATTTTTCATTCTGTTTTTTCTTTTTCAATTATTTTTATGACTTCACATGATCATCAACCTATAGAAAACATAAAATAACAATGGAAAATAGATAAATATAACATTGGGTTGCCTCCCAACAAGCGCTTCTTTAATGTCAGTAGCTTGACAGTGGGCCCTCATGGAGCCTCACAGATGTTCAGAGTAATGTTGGAACCTCCCAACACTAAACTTAGAGTTTGAATGTGGGGGTTCAACACCAAACTTAGAATTTGGTTGTGGCCTCCCAACACCAAACTTAGAGTTTGACTGTGGGGGCTCTGTTTGACTCTGTTTTGAGAGAAGCTCTTCATGCTTCCTCTCATGGTTACAGAGGGATATCCTTGAGCCTTAAAAACAAAGGATTCTTCATTCACTTGAATGATCAATTCTCCTCTGTCAACATCAATCACAGCCTTTGCTGTGGCTAGGAAGGGTCTGCCATGGATGATGGATTCATCCATGCACTTCCCAGTCTCTAGGACTATGAAATCAGCAGGGATGTAATGGTCTTTAATCTTTACCAGAACATCCTCTACAAGTCCATAAGCTTGTTTTCTTGAATTGTCTGCCATCTCTAGTGAGATTCTTGCAGCTTGTACCTCAAAGATCCCTAGCTTCTCCATTACAGAGAGGGGCATGAGGTTTATGCTTGACCCTAGGTCACACAGAGCCTTCTCGAAGGTCATGGTGCCTAATGTACAAGGTATTGAGAACTTCCCAGGGTCCTGTCTCTTTTGAGGTAATCTCTGCCTAGTCAAGTCATCCAGTTTTTTGGTGAGCAAAGGGGGTTCATCCTCCCAAGTCTCATTACCAAATAACTTGTCATTTAGCTTCATGATTGCTCCAAGGTACTTAGCAACTTGCTCTTCAGTGACATCTTCGTCCTCTTCAGAGGAAGAATACTCATCAGAGCTCATGAATGGCAGAAGTAATTCCAATAAAATCTCTAAGGTCTCAGTGTGAGCCTCAGATTCCCATGGTTCCTCATTAGGGAACTCATTGGAGGCCAGTGGACGTCCATTGAGGTCTTCCTCAATGGCGATCACTGCCTCTTCCTCCTCTCCAAATTCGGCCATGTTGATGGCCTTACACTCTCCTTTTGGATTCTCTTCTGTATTGCTTGGAAGAGTACTAGGAGGGAGTTCAGTAACTTTCTTACTCAGCTGACCCACTTGTGCTTCTAAGTTTCTAATGGAGGACCTTGTTTCAGTCATGAAACTTTGAGTGGTTTTGATTAGATCAGAGACCATGGTTGCTAAGTCAGAGTGGCTCTGCTTAGAATTCTCTGTCTGTTGCTGAGAAGATGATGGAGAAAGCTTGCCATTGCCAAACCTGTTTCTTTCACCATTATTGTTGTTGAAACCTTGTTGAGGTCTCTGTTGATCCTTCCATGAGAGATTTGGATGATTTCTCCATGAAGGATTATAGGTGTTTCCATAGGGTTCTCCCATGTAATTCACCTCTTCCATTGAAGGGTTCTCAGGATCATAAGCTTCTTCTTCAGATGAAGCGTCCTTAGTACTGCCTGGTGCAGCTTGCATTCCAGACAGACTTTGAGAAATCATATTGACTTGCTGAGTCAATATTTTTTTCTGAGCCAATATGGCATTCAGAGTATCAATCTCAAGAACTCCTTTCTTCTGATTCGTCCCGTTGTTCACAGGATTCCTTTCAGAAGTGTACATGAATTGGTTATTTGCAACCATTTCAATGAGTTCTTGAGCTTCTGCAGGCATCTTCTTCATATGAAGAGATCCTCCAGTAGAGCTATCCAATGACATCTTGGACAGTTCAGATAGACCATCATAGAAGATACTTATGATGCTCCATTCAGAAAGCATGTCAGAAGGACACTTTCTGATCAATTGTTTGTATCTTTCCCAAGCTTCATAGAGGGATTCACCTTCCTTCTGTCTGAAGGTTTGGACTTCCACTCTAAGCTTATTCAATTTTTGAGGTGGAAAGAACTTTGCCAAGAAGGCATTGACTAGCTTTTCCCAAGAGTTCAGGCTTTCTTTAGGTTGTGAGTCTAACCATATCCTAGCTCTGTCTCTTACAACAAAAGGGAATAGCATAAGTCTGTAGACCTCAGGGTCAACCCCATTGGTCTTGACAGTGTCACAGATTTGCAAGAATTCTGCTAAAAACTGATGAGGATCTTCCAATGGAAGTCCATGGAACTTGCAATTCTGTTGCATTAGAGAAACTAATTGAGGCTTAAGCTCAAAGTTGTTTGCTCCAATGGCAGGGATAGAGATACTTCTCCCATAGAAGTCGAGAGTAGGTGCAGTAAAGTCACCCAGCACCTTCCTTGCATTGTTAGCATTGTTGTTGTTTTCGGCTGCCATGTCTTCTTCTTGTTTGAAGATTTCTGTTAGGTCCTCTACAGAGAGTAGTGCTTTAGCTTCTCTTAGCTTTCGCTTCAAGGTCCTTTCAGGTTCAGGGTCAGCCTCAACAAGAATGCTTTTGTCTTTGCTCCTGCTCATATGAAAGAGAAGAGAACAAGAAAATATGGAATCCTCTATGTCACAGTATAGAGATTCTTTG
Organism: Arachis stenosperma; assembly: GCF_014773155.1. Taxonomy (NCBI): domain Eukaryota; kingdom Viridiplantae; phylum Streptophyta; class Magnoliopsida; order Fabales; family Fabaceae; genus Arachis; species Arachis stenosperma. The sequence goes on along the minus strand of NC_080380.1, from coordinate 121,946,724 downwards.
AGGTGTCAGAGGAAAAGAAGAATAGAATGAGAGGGTAGAAGAAGAATTCGAACTTATCAAGAGAGATAGGGTTCGGATTGTGCATTGAGGAGGAGTGTTAGTCCATAAATAGAAGGATGTGAGAAGAGGGGAAGAATTTTCAAAAATAAAGTAAGAGATTTTGAAATAATTAAAAGAAATTTTGAAAAATTGATTGGTGATTTTCGAAAACTAAGATTGAGAAAGTAATTAAGTGATTTTTGAAAAAGATTTTGAAATTAGAAATAAAAAAGATATGATTGAAGACTATTTTGAAAAAGATGTGATTAAAAAGATATGATTGAAAAGTTATGGTTTTAAAGAGATATGATTGAAAAACAATTTAAAAAGATTTGATTTTTTTTTAAAAATTAATGACTTGGCTAACAAGAAATTTAAAAGATATGATTCAGACATTAAACCTTTCTCAACAGAAAAGGCAACATACTTGAAATGTTGAATCAAATCATTAATTGTTAGCAAGTATTTTTGAAAAGTGGAAAGAAATTGATTTTGAAAAAATATGATTGAAAAGATATGATTTGAAAAAGATTTGATTTTGAAAAATTATGAAAACTTGAAAAAAATTTGAATTAAAAACAAAATCTTCCCTCTTGTGCCATCCTGGCGTTAAACGCCTAAAATGCTACCCTTTTGGGCGTTAAACGCCCAGCCAGGTACCCTGGCTGGCGTTTAAACACCAGTTTTCCTTCCTCACTGCGCGTTTTGAACGCCTAGCTTTTTCTGTGTAGTTCTTCTGCTGAATGTTCTAAATCTTCAATTCTCTGTATTATTGACTTGAAAAGACACAAATTAAAATTTTTTTTTGGATTTTTAATAATGAGGAATAATCAAAATGCCACTAAGATCAAATAAACAATGCATGCAAGACACCAAACTTAGAAGTTTGTATACTATTGACACTAACAAATTGAGAATGCATATGAGAAATAACAAAACACTCAAGATAAGAGAATGTAAAGATCAGAGCAAGGAAATCATCAAGAACAACTTGAAGATTAATGAAGACACATGAAAGAATTCGAAAAAATGCAAGAAGAATAGAAACAAGCAATTGACACCAAACTTAAAATTAGACACTAGACTCAAACAAGAAACATAAAATATTTTTTATTTTAAGATTTTATAATTTTTTTTGAATTTTTCGAAAATTATATGGAGAAGAAAATAAAGAGATTCAAAATTTTTAATAAGAATTCCAGGAATCATGCAATGTTAGTCTAAAGCTTTAATCTAAAAAATTAGACATGGCTAGCCAAGCTTCAGCAGGACATTGCATTCAAGAGCTAAATTGATGAGAATCAATCAGCTTTGGTGATGATAGAAACATCACCTTGAAACTCTAGAATTCATTCTTAAAAATTCTGAAGAAAAATACCTAATCTAAGTAACAAGATGAACCATCAGTTGTCCAAACTCGAACAATCCCCGGCAACGGCGCCAAAAACTTGGTGCACGAAATTGTGATCATCAATGGCGCCATCAACATGGTACGCTCAATTGCAATCTCAACTCTTTATCACAACTTCACACAACTAACCAGCAAGTGCACTGGGTCGTCCAAGTAATAAACCTTACGCGAGTAAGGGTCAATCCCACGGAGATTGTTGGTATGAAGTAAGCTATGGTCATCTTGTAAATCTCAGTCAGGTGGATTCAAATGGTTATGGAGGATTAATGAATAAAACATAAAATAAAGATAGAGATACTTATGTAATTCATTGGTGAGAATTTCAGATAAGCGTCTGGAGATGCTTTGTCCCTTCCGTCTCTCTGCTTTCCTACTGTCTTCATCCAATCCTTCTTACTCCTTTCCATGGTAAGCTGTATGTTGGGCATCATCGTTGTCAATGGCTACAGTCCCATCCTCTCAGTAAAAATGTTCAATGCGCTCTGTCACAGCACGGCTATTCAGCTGTCGGTTCTCGATCATGTCGGAATAGAATCCAGTGATTCTTTTGCGTCTATCACTAACGCCCCACAATCGCGAGTTTGAAGCTCGTCACAGTCATTCAATCCTTGAATCCTACTCAGAATACCACAGACAAGGTTTAGACCTTCCGGATTCTCTTGAATGCCGCCATCAATGCTAGCTTATACCACAAAGATTCTGATTAAGGAATCCAAGAGATAAACATTCAAGCCTTGTTTGCTTGTAGAACGGAAGTGGTTGTCAGGCACGCGTTCATAAGTGAGAATGATGATGAGCGTCACATAATCATCACATCATCATGTTCTTGGGTGCGAATGAATATCTTAGAACAAGAATAAGCTGAATTGGATAGAAGAATAATAGTAATTGCATTAATACTCGAGGTACAGCAGAGCTCCACACCTTAATCTATGGTGTGTAGAAACTCCACCGTTGAAAAAACATAAGAACAAGGTCTAGGCATGGCCGAATGGCCAGCCTCCCAATGATCTAAGAACTAGACGTCCAAAGATGAAAATACAATAGCAAAAGGTCCTAATTGTAGAGAACTAGTAGCTTAGGATTTACAAAAAATGAGTAAATGACGTAAAAATCCACTTCCAGGCCCACTTGGTGTGTGCTTGGGCTGAGCATTGAAGCTTTCATGTGTAGAGACTTTTCTTGGAGTTAAACGCCAAGTTTTGTGTCAGTTTGGGCGTTTAACTCCCATTCTTGTGCCAGTTCCGGCGTTAAACGCCAGAATTCTTGAGCTGACTTGGAACGCCTGTTTGGGCCATCAAATCTCGGGCAAAGTATAGACTATTATACATTGCTGGAAAGCCCAGGATGTCTAATTTCCAACGCAATTGAGCGCACCAATTGGGCTTCTGTAGCTCCAGAAAATCCACTTCGAGCAGGGAGGTCAGAATCTAACAGCATCTGCAGTCCTTTTCAGCCTCTGAATCAGATTTTTGCTCAGGTCCCTCAATTTCAGCCAGAAAATACCTGAAATCACAGAAAAACACACAAACTCATAGTAAAGTCCAGAAAAGTAAATTTTAACTAAAAACTAATAAAAATATAATAAATAATAACTAAAACATACTAAAAATATACTAAAAACAGTGCCAAAAAGCGTATAAATTATCCGCTCATCAGCGACCCACGCTGGAGCTGATAACCCAGGCATGGAAATATGCGAAATCCCCAAAGGACAGCATCCAAAATGTGGATGTGGATTGTATGCAATCGTATCAAAGTCAAGGACTCCTGATAATCCGGGGAGACTGTTCTTTAGTTGCCCAAAATACAAGGTTAGATTTTAATTAGATAGTGGTTGGGAAAATCATAGTTGATGCATTTGTTTGTGAACTGGTTCTGAGCAGAAAGATGATTATTTTTTTAAGTAAGAAAAACAAATCCACTGCAATTTCTTCGTATGGTTTGAATCAGTTTTTGACTTTGATTATAAGAAAGTTGGTGTGGAAAAGATGACTGATCTTCATGGCATAAGTGGTGATAATGGATGGGTTGAAGAGAGATTTTTGGAGCTTGAAAACAGGATAGGGGCACTGGAGAAACCTCGTAATTCAATGTCAAAAATTGATTGGAAAAGCAAAACGTTTAATGTTGTTGTATTTGTTATAGGTTTATGGATGATAAGTTGGCTTCGTTTAATCTAGCATTCTGGAAAATGTTAGTAGTTTAGGCTTGGATGTGAATTGACTGAGTTGTATATTTCTTTACTAAATTCCTGATGAATGAAAAAGCAATAATTTTTTTACAGAGAGTGCAAATCTATTTGTACGATGAATTTATCCTACTTCAACAATCAATGATTAGTGACTTACCATGTATTAATTTATTTGAGTAAGAAATGAAAAACCAAACAGCAACCATCATAAATTAAAGTATCTAAGTAATACATGTAAAATCTTGTGCTAATAAGTGTAATTGTCTCAAGAAGCCTATTTTTGGCAATGATAATTCCATCAAAATGTGTTCCAGATACATACATGCACTAGCTTATGCCCGCACCAAAACAAATGAACAAATTTATCCTGATTTAACCAAAATACTCATGCATGAACCAAAATAAAGGATCAAGTTTATCCTAATTCAACCAAAATACTACTTAAAAGGTATTTCAGACCACATGATTACATTTTAAAATTCCCTAAACAACACTTAAGAGTAGGTCTCGATATATGTTGGTTCATTTCTTCCTCAGAGCCTTGAAACCAGGATTGGGTATAAACTGGAACATCCTTGAAGCAGTTCCCTCACTTGCAGCAGACATTGTTTCATGTGAGATGCCCTGAACGGTTTGATGTAGTTGAATTGGTAGTGGGGTGCTTGACGGAATTGGTGGATTCACTATGTGAGGTGGCCTGATAATAGACTTCAACTAGGAGCTCACTTTTTTTTAGCCAATAGCCAATTTTTGTTGAAATTTTAAAGAGAAAATATATACAACCAAATTTTAGTTAGCCAATATTAGCCTTTTTTTTTAATTCTAAAACTTTTCACTCTTTTTGAAAAATTTATGATTTAAAATTTAGAGTTAAATTTTTATGATTTATGATCTAGAATTTGAGTTAAACAAAATAATTTTTTTAAAAAGTTGATGTTAGTTTAAAAAAAATTGTTTTCTAACATTTATCAATCTATTATACATTAATAATTTAGCAATTTTACAACCAAAATATGACACATGTCATTTTCTCATTGTAATTAAAATCAAATATTTTCCTCCAAAATTAAAGAGTTTTTCCCTCCTCCCTTCCTTTTCTTTATCTCTCTCATTCTTTCACCCACTATATTTCTCTTATATATCATTATCAATGACTAGTTACAAATTTAACAATAAAAATGTGTAACATGACATTCTCAAACAATATTAAAATTAAAGAAAGAATGGACAAAGTATACATAAATTTTCGCACGGTGGATAAATGTACACTCCAATTTTTTAATGAATCATGTGTACACACTAATATCAAGCTTTGTTGTCATTTCTATCATTTTGTCACCTGGGTAACCTTTTTGGTAATAGTGGCTGTCAAGTGGTTCTGTACATTGTGTGACATAACTCTTTTGATGACACAGTAAAAACTAAATGATAAATTATTAAATTTGTTAAATTTTAATAATAATAAAAAAAGATTTGCAAGTTATTTAAAATCTTCATTCTCTTCCTTCTTTCTCCAAAATTTATTTCGAACATAGTCCTAACAGCTATTTCTGAGTTCCATTCATTGATCTACATCCATCTTTTGGAGAAGGAAGGAAAAAACGAAGATTCTAAATCACTTGTAAAATTTTTTTATTCAAATTTAACAAATTCAATCATTTATCATTTAGTTTTCAATGTGTCGTCATCAAAAGAGTCACGTCACACAATGCAGAGAGTCACTTGGATCTCATTACTGCTAGAAAAATTACTCCGACGACTGATGAGCGGATAATTTGTATACTTTTTGGCATTGCTTTTAGTATGTTTTTTGTAGTTTTAGTTGAGTTTTTAGTATATTTTTATTAGTTTTTAGTTAAAATTCACTTTTCTGAACTTTACTATGAGTTTGTGTGTTTTTCTGTGATTTCAGGTATTTTCTGGCTGAAATTGAGGGACCTGAGCAAAAATCTGATCCAGAGACTCAAAAGGACTGCAGATGCTGTTGGATTCTGACCTCCCTGCACTCGAAGTGGATTTTCTGGAGCTACAGAAGCCCAATTGGCGCGTTCTCAACGGCGTTGGAAAGTAGACATCCTGGGCTTTCCAGCAATATATAATAGTCCATACTTTGCCCAAGATTTGATGGCCCAAACCGGCGTTCAAAGTCACCTCAAGAAATTCCAGCGTTAAACGCCGGAACTGGCACCTAATTGGGAGTTAAACGCCCAAACTGGCACTAAAGCTGGCGTTTAACTCCAAGGAGAGTCTCTACACGAAAAAGCTTCATTGCTCAGCCCAAGCACACACTAAGTGGGCCCGGAAGTGGATTTTTATGTCATTTACTCATCTATGTACTAGTTTTCTATAAGTAGGACCTTTTACTATTGTATAGAGAGACTTTTGGTAGCTATCTTTGTTTTATGCTATCTTAGGCCTTTGGAGGCTGGCCATTCGGCCATGCCTAGACCTTGTTCTTATGTATTTTCAACGGTGGAGTTTCTACACACCATAGATTAAGGTGTGGAGCTCTGCTGTACCTCGAGTATTAATGCAATTACTATTGTTCTTCCATTCAATTCCGCTTGTTCTTTATCCAAGATATCACTTGTTCTTCAACATGACGAAGGTGATGATTGACGCCCATCACCATTCTCACCCATGAACAAGGTGACTGACAACCATTCTTGTTCTACAAGCATCTGAGGCTTAGTGAATATCTCTTGGATTCCCGATTGCACGATGCATGGTTGATCGCCTGACAACCGAGTGCTCGCCTGACAAACGAGCCAACCATTCCGTGAGATCAGAGTCTTCGTGGTATAGGCAGGACCTGATGGCAGCATTCAAGAGAATCCGGAAGGTCTAACCTTGTCTGTGGTATTCTGAGTAGGATTCAATGATTGAATGACTGTGACGTGCTTCAAACCTGTAACCTACTGGGCGTTAGTGACAGACGCAAAAGAGTGATTCTATTCCGGTAGGGGAGGGAACCAAACCGGTGATTGGCAGCACTGTGACTGAGTGCGTGCATTAGCTTTCACTGCGCGGATGGGAGGTAGCTGTTGACAACAGTGAAACCCTACACGAGCTTGCCGTGGAAAGGAGTAAGAAGGATTGGATGAAGGCAGTAGGAAAGCAGAGAGACGGAAGGGAAGGCATCTTCATACACTTGTCTGAAGCTCATACACCAATGATATACATAAGTATCACTATCTTTATCTTTTATGTTATTTTCGTTCATCATCATATATATTTTAGTTTGCCTGACTAAGATTTACAAGATGACCATAGCTTGCTTCAATGCTAACAATCTCCGTGGGATCGACCCTTACTCACGTAAGGTATTACTTGGACGACCCAGTGCACTTGCTGGTTAGTTGTGCGAAGTTGTGTAATGCCATGGTATTGAGCAACCACGTTTGTGGAGCCATTACCGGGGATTATGAGAGTTGTGAAAAGTATTGTTCACAATTTCGCGCACCAACGACGGAAAGGTAAAAATGACAACAGTGCTTGATATTGGTGTGTACAGATGACTCATTAAAAAATTAGAATGTATATTTGTCCACTGTATGAAAATTCATGTGTACTTTTGTTCATTCTTCTAAAATTAAATTTAAAATATAACTATATTATATTATTATATATCTATTATACATTATTAATTTTACAACTAAAATATGATACATATCACTCTCTCAGTCTATTAATGTATGAGTACTACTAGTACTTTCTGTTTATTGGGTATTATGTGACACTAGTAGATGACAACTGGATAATAGAATATGAAGAGTTAGTTAGTATAATTTTTTTTCTTTCTTTCTTTTTGGCTATATATAGTTGTACCTTTCAATCTCTGTAAATATGTGATTTCTCCACTAATGCAATAGATACATTTCTATCTTCTTTAGCTTGCGTAGTATTTTTCACCAAGAAATTTGCAGCTCGGAACATATTTCATGATAGTACGGTGAGCGTAGAAGAGGTGCAAATATTGTTAAGCAAAGATTGAACTTTGCCCCTTCCTTCTGCGACATTCATAACAGATCGAGAAGTAGGAGTGGATAATCTAGAAAATTTGCAGCTGTAAACATTTTTAGTGCGTGATTTACGAAATCTCACAAGATTGATGAATCAACTTGTCAGCCTTCAAACGCAAGTAGGAAAAACAACATTGAACCTGATTCAAGACCAGACAAGTCCCTTCTACCTCCATCCAAATGAAAGCCTAGGTTTATCACTAACTCAAACTCCTCTTACAACTCGAAACTATCACTCATGGGCGAGATCGATTTGGTTATCCATCAAATCAAAGAACAAGTTAGGATTCATTGATGGAAGCATTCTGAAACCTGAAAAAACTGACTCAACCTATGAAGCCTGGGACAGATGCAACACCTTTGTACTATCGTGGTTGCATTCTTCCCTAAGGACATAGATTCTTCAGATTGTTCTTTGGTGTAATGTGACCTCTGACTTCTGGAACAATCTCAAGCACAGATTCTATGAAGGTGATTTATTTCGGATAGCTGATCTTCAAGAAGAGATGTTTGCGATGAAGCAGGAAGATCTATCCATCACTGCATATTTCACTAAACTTAAGAAAATTTGGGAAGAACTTGATGAGTTCAAACCAATCCCATCCTGTGCCTGTAGAGCATCATGCTCGTGTAGACTGAAGATCATAAGAGAATATAGATACCAAGAACATGTTGTTAGAATTTTGAGAGGTTAAATGAGCAGTGTACAATAGTGAAATCACAGATTATATTGATAGTGCCACTGTCCAGTGTGAATTCCATCTACTCTTTATTTTTGCAACAAGAAAGACATTTAACCAACTCATATCAAAGTGAAGAAAGGGTGCTGGTTAATGCTGTCAATATTGGAGGAACTGGTAATGAAAACAATAGAGGGTTTGGTATGACATTGAATGCGAATTCTGGTATCACAAATCGAGGTGGCAAAGGCGGACGTGGCCGAGGTCGAGGAAGAATTAGTAGTGGAATAGGAATGATGAGAAGTTGTTCTCATTACGGGAAGGCTGGACACACCATAGAGACTTGCTACCATAAGCATGGATTTCCTCCTCATTTACAAAAGAGATTTGGAGTAGCAAAGGTGAACAATATGATTGTTGCTGAGAAAACATGTGGAGATGGCAACATACCTGATGTGCGTTTAACTCGAGGAGAATAGTAAGAGCTTAGACAACTTATTTTTCGAAGATCAAAAAACAAGCCTTGATTTCTCTATTCCCGCAACATAAAGGTGATTCTGCTCATAGTTCTCTTCAAACACAGGCCATAAACACAATGATAGCTCCTTCAGCAGGTATAAACCATATTTTATTAATTTTCACATTTCTTTACACACACATAACTGGATAATTGACACTGGTGTCACTGCACATGTTACTTTTTCTCTTCATACTTTTCACTCTCATTACACAATAGATCCTGTATTAATCAAATGTCCAAATAGAACTGAGACCACAGAAATAATTAGTGGAACTGTAATTTTAACTTGTGATTTTTACCTTACAAATGTGTTATATGTGCCCTCTTTCAATTTTAATCTCATATCTGTATCTAAAGCAACTAATTTTTTACCTTGTCAATTCTTATTTAATAATACACATTGTGAGATAAAGGACAACCTTTTCTTGAAGATGATTGGTCATGCTAGACAAAGAGGTGACTTGTATATCTTCAATACAAATGCAGCTTGTGTCAACTTAGAAGTAAAGAATAGAGAACTAGTCAACACTAGCAATTCAGTTAGTGTTGCTATTATCACAGACACTATAAATCATGAAACTTGGCATTGTAGGTTAGGACATGTCTCAATTGATAGGTTACAGAAAATAAAAAAGAGTTATCCTTTTATTGTATGTCCATTAAAAAATGAGCCTTGTGAACTATGTCATTATGCAAAACAAAGAAGATTGTCTTTTCATTTGAGTCAACCAAAATCTGTTAATTTATTTGATTTAGCGAACATGGATATTTGGGGACTTATTTTTATCCCACCTTTTGCTGGCCAAAAGTATTTTTTAACAATAGTAGAAGACAAAAGCAGGTTTACTTGGCTAATTTTTATGAAAAATAAAAGTGAAACTTCTTCTTTTATCCAATAATTTGTGCAACTAATTGAAACTCAATTTCAAACAAAAATAAAAAACATCAGGACTGATAGTGAAACTGAATTTATCATGAGTTCCTTTTATGAAAAATATGGAATAATTCATCAGACTTCATATGTTGAGACACCTCAACAAAATGGAGTTGTAGAACAAAAACATTAAGATATTTTGAATATTGCTACAACACTCATTTTTAAGGCTCGTCTTCCTAAAATTTTTTGGAGATATGCTGCATTACATGCTGTACATATTCTTAATAGAGTGCCTAGTTCATCTATTAATAATAAAAGTCCTTATCAGATTCTTTTTGGTAAAATGTCAAACATTCAACACTTCAAAAATTTTTGGATGTCTTACATTTGCTTCAACTTTAGTTGCAAATAGAAAGAAATTAGATAAAAGAGGAAGAAAATGCATTTTTCTTGGCTTTAAAGTAAAAATCAAAGGATATCTTTCGATGGACATCAATAACAAACAATTTTTCATATCTAGAAATGTAATTTTTTATGAAAATTCCTTTTCATACGAGAATAATAAAGTTTCTCATCAATTTGAACATGTTTTCAATTCTAATCAAAATACTAAGCTTACATTACATAATCATGATCCTATAGATGTCTTTGATAGCTGCACATTATCTTCCCATATCTTAGATTTACATTCCATTCAACATACATTGCCAAATACTCCTTCCGACACAATTGATATTCAACCACAACCAACCTTACCTATCTCTTTTAGTTTACCTGTAGCACCAGTATCATGTACTACACCATCATATGATGAAAACCCATCTAATTTCCAGTCCATTGATATTAATCCACCTCCTTCACTAAGAATATCTCTTAGAAAAAACACAAGCCAAGATACCTTGATGATTATGAATGTATGTAAACCACTGCCTCTGATAGTATGGTTCAATCATCAATCACAAAACAGTATCCTATTTTCAATTACTTGAGTTACAATTCCTTATCACAATCGCACAAAGCACTTTCCATTACAATTTCCACAAATTCGGAACCAAAGAGCTATGAGCAGGCTATTCTGAGTGATTGTTGGCAGAAAGCAATCAAAGCTGAGCTTGAAGCATTGGAAGAAAGCAAGACCTAGAAACTTACTACTCTACCAAAAGGAAAGCATGCAATCGGATGTAAATGGGTGTTTAAAACTAAGTATAACTCTAATGGGACTATAGAGAGACACAAAGCAAGGCTTGTGGCTAAGGGTTTCACTCAAACACAAGGATATGACTATTTTGATACCTTTAGTCCTATAATCAAAATGACTACCCTTCATGTACTCTTAGCAATTGCAGCTATTAAGAACTACTTTATTCATCAATTAGATGTGACTGATAAACGAAATTTATCATGCCGATATAGAATTCAATAATGGATATAATCGTGAGTATAGTCTAATCGACATTCAAACTTCGCATCAAACAATCCTACAATCTATAACCGAGAGTACTAGTCTCCCGAGTCGTCCTCCCTTGGAATTGCTAGAGAATGCATCTTATTGATTAGGAAGCCTTGTTATGATTCTTTGAGGGTTTAGCAAAATAGATGACAAACAATCAATTTTTGAAGACTTGGCCTAGGGTCGGCATTAGAAATTCTATCCTTATAGTTTCTTCAATGATGATAACAATTAGGCCTTGCTTCATTTAGTTAACCCCTAGGTATAGAGGAAAGTCAAATGAGAGTAACTAACTTGAGTCACAAGTCCTAGTTTTACCCTAGGGAAATCTAGCTTTAGTGCACTCCAAGTCAACTAGCATTTTCTAATTCCAAATCAACAATTGACATAAACTATTCAACTCTTTCTAATGGTCCATACCCTATGCCAAGTAAGAAACTTTTACTCCATAACTAGTGTTGACATTTTATCAAACAATTGATGAGCAAGGATGAAAGACATAGTAAGAATGAGAAGAAATTAGAATTAAAAGTGCTCCAACACAAGAAATTAACAACAATCAACAAAGAACAACAATAGAAATGAACTTCTCAAGAAATTGATAAAATCCAAAACTACAAAGTTGAATCTAGAATCTATAAGAATTGAGCAATTACAAGCACTAATTGAGATTATAGAAGAAGATCTATAACATGAACTAAGTAAATTTAGAATTGCAATGGATCTCACCAAAGAGTGATTGAAAATTCAGAAATGGATGAAGATGAACCCTAATGAGAACTTGGAATCTCTTTCTCTACCCAAGAGTGTAACTACCAATAGCAAAAATATCTGGAACCATCTAAAAATGAACCAAAAGTCCCTTAACCCTTCAACCCCTGGTCTTCTTAAGCTCTTCCCGCCAAGGCACTTCCCCAAGATGGGATCTCCAACTGTCTCCATGCCCAGGTCACGTGACTCTTTAAAAAATCATATTCGAGCATCGGCGCACACGCGTGCGCGCCACTGGGGTATCTTGCAATGCGAGCGGAAGCGCAACGTACGCGTGCGCGCCCATGGGGATTATGGCTTAGCCGCTACACATGCCGGCTCGTAGCTTGGCTTCTGACTTTGACTTCTAGCTGCGTAATCCACGCGGGCGCGCCAAGTACGCGCACGCGCCCTTGCTGAAGTTCCCAAGGCTCAATTTCTCATGCTCCCTTCCTTTGCACCCATTCTCCTTCTCTCTTCTAGTCTATCCCTGCCCTATATTCTGAAACTACTTAGCACACAAGTCACGGCATTGAATGGCACCAAAGGAATATTAGAAATGTATCTAGTTTAGTACAAAATAAGCATGTTTTCATCCATGAGGCAAAAATTAGGAAAGGAACACAAAGTCTTGTATTTTCATATGAAAAGCGTATGGAATCATTGATAAAACCCCTAAAATCAATACAAGATAAACCCTCAAAATGGGGTTTATCAGTGACCACTGCCTTTCTTCATGGTGATCTACCTGAAGAAGTCTATATGAAGTTCCCCCTAGTTTAAATGCGCAGCCAGGATTGGTTTGTAAGCTGGAATGATCCTTATATGGCCTTAAACAAGCAAGTCGCCAATGGAACTCTAAGTTATGCTTTCTCTTGATTGCTTCAGGTTACTCACAATCAATGGCAGATCATTTTCTTTTCACCAAATCTTCTCCAACAGGTTTCACTTCTATTCTTGTTTATGTTAATGATTTGGTTCTAGCGAGGGATGACATAGAAGAGATCCAGTGCGTGAAGATAAAATTTCACACTTTATTTAAAATCAAGAATTTAGGCAAACTAAAATTCTTCTTGGGCATGGAAGTTGCAAGGAGAAAAAAAATAGCTTTATATCAAAGGAAGTATACTCTTGATCTCCTAAAAGAGTATGGATTATTAGATTCAAAACCAGCCAGCACACCTATGAATTATTCAATTCATCTTTCAAAAACATCAGGAACATTATTGAATAATGCTAAACCATATAAAAGACTCATTGGAAGGTTGATATACCTCACTAATACCAGGCCTGACATAAGCTTTGCTGTTAGCAAGTTATGTCAATTTCTAGATTGTTCCACAGATGAGCACTTTAAAGCATCCTTACATGTGTTGAAGTACTTGAAAGGAGCTCCTAAAAAAGGATTACATTTTTAGTCTGTTTGTGACTTGTCCCTCTGTAGTTTTTCAGATTCTGAATGGGGTACATGTCTGAACCTAAAAATAAAAAAAGTAAAAAATAACAAATAGTTGCTCGATCATCTTTAGAGGCAGAGTATTGAGCAATGACTCTTGTAACTTGTGAAAAAATTTGGCTTATGTACATCTTGAATGACTTCAAAGCCAAGTTACCAAGCCCTATGACATTATTTTGTGACAATAGATATATTGCGACTAAGCCAGTGTTTCATGAAAGGGCCAAATACATTGAGATTGATTGTCAAAAAGTTAGAGAGAAAGTTTAAGAGATTTGATAAACCACAATTTCATGGTTTATATTGTATTTAATTGAGTGGTTTTATCAAGCTTTTCACCCACTTATTCATAGAATTTGCATGATTTTACAATTCCTTCCTAGTTTAGTTCTATGATTGAAAACACGCTTTTTTTGTCTCAATTTAGCTTATCTTAATCCTCTCCTATTACCATTCGATGCATTGATCTGTGTGCTAAGTATTTCAGGCTTCATAGGGCAGGAATGGCTTAGAGAATAAAGAGGAAGCGTGCAAAAATGGAAGGAACACAAGGAATTGAGGAGATGACCAGCGAGAAGTCACGCAGTCGAATAGCTCACGCGACCGCGTGAAATGGAAGAAATCAGAGTGACGCGATCGCATGCCTGACGCGACCGCGCGGATTGGAAGCTGCACGAACGATGCGAATGCGTGGACGACGCGCACGCATGATACGAAAAACGCTGAGTGACGCGATCGCGTGGACGACGCGGACGCGTGACGTGCGCGATCTGCAGAATTACAAAAGTTGCTGGCAAAGATTCTGGGCCGCATTTCAACCCAGTTTTTGGCCCAGAAACACAGATTAAAGTCAGGGAACATGCAGAGACTCAACAGGCTTTCATAATTCATAATTTGTAGTTTAGATGTAGTTTTTAGAGAGAGAGGCTCTCTCCTCTCTCTTAGGATTTAGAAATTATGATTTTTAGAAATTAGGATTTATTTCAACTCTTCATCAGGTTCAATATTTCCTTTACTTTATATTTATCTCTTATTTTCAGATACTTGAATGCTTTTATTGATATTTGATTTATGTTGCCTAGTTGGCTTATGAACTTTTCATGTTAGGATTATACATTATTGAGATGTTTTCAGATTTATGATTTCAATTCAGCTTTCCTTTTGGTCTTGGTTAAGAAATCAGTAACTCAGGAGTTATCTTGGCTCAACATAATTGATAACTGTTATCTTTGCTAATTGAATTGAACTTTAATAATCCTAACCTTTTCTTAGGAAATAAATAGGATTCGAAGGTCAAACTAATTAGTCCCTTGACTTTCCTTTGCTTTAGCAAATGTTAACTAAGTGGAATTAAGATTCAACTTTTATTATTATGGATAAGAATAACTAAGTATGGACTTCCAATTTCTCATACCTTGCCAAAGGGTTTGCTTTACAGTATTTATTTATTTTAATTGCCATTTAAATTGTTTGCCATATTCATTCCTCATTCTCAAACCCCCAGTTTACAATCTCCATAACCAATAATAAGAACATACCTCCCTGCAATTCCTTGAGAAGACGACCCGAGGTTTAAATACTCGGTTATCAATTTTAAAGGGGTTTGTTACTTGTGACAACCAAAACGTTTGCACGAAGGGATTTCTGTTGGTTTAGAATCTATATCTACAACGCGACTATTTTTATAAAATTCTTTACTAGCAAAAATCCTAACGTCAAAATGGCGCTGTTGCCGGGGAATTGCAAACGTGTGCCTTATTATTGGTTATTGTAAATATTTTTAAAAAAATATTTTTCTTTTACTTGTTTATTTGTTTCTCCTTTTTCCCCCTTATTTCTGATAACTACTATGAATTCTCACCCCTCTCGCTTTGAGTTTGGTTCTAACTTTGTTGAAGGAAATAGAAACCACAACAGGAATATGCATCAAGGTCAGACCAATCAAGGATGGATAGAGCCAAGAGGATCTAATCAACCCTTTAGGCAACAACACCCTCCAAGATATCATGGACAACGACCATTCTACAATGCATACCCAGCTGAAAGATATGGTGGACAACCTTGTAACTACCAACAAGCCCCACCCTGTGCTCAGAGACCATCCTCTCGACATAACTTCGAACCACTACACCCACAAGCTTCTTTTCACCATTCACTACCACATGATCCTTATCCATCCCAACGCCAATCTAATTACTCCCACGAACCACCACTCCCTTATGCACCATGTCCATATCCATCAAGCCAAGAATCACAGGTTCGCTTCGAAGAATCAGTAAACCAATTCAATGCAACCCTTCATCAACTGGAGCAAGCAATAAATCAATTATCTTCCAGATGTTCAGACACTCAACAGACTCCCATGGCTTCATGTGGAGAATCTAATGAAGAACGCAGCACGAAGAAAACACTAGAGACTCCAGTGGACAGCATAGAGCATAACTTCGTACCGGAACCAGTAGAGGACGCTGTCATTGCAGAAGAAGAAGAGTTGGTTGAAGATTTAGGAGATGCCGAACCGCCACTTGAATCCAGAGTTGTGGAGAACTCCGTCAAGGATGTTATAATTGATGCTAAAGAGGATGTTGCGCAGCCCCCAATGCAGATATCTTATGAAGAACTAGACGGAATTACCCAAGACACATGTTTCCTTGATGATGATGATCACCAGTCAAGTCCTCCTAGTGATGAACTTGCACCCGCAAGTGAATTCTTTGAGACAGAAGAATCTTCCCCAAGTGAATACGAAGATGATGCAGAGGTCGACTTTTCTCAACCTCCTAATTATGACTCAAGTGATGAGGAAGATATGGAAGATTTTGACCAGGACATGGCTGGAATGGAAAAAGTTTGCAAAGAAGTGGAGGAATTCACTGAAGACCACAAGGGAGTAAAACTTGCAGAACCATTGGAAACACCTATCCCAAGGCCACTACCACCCAATACAAACCTCAAGTGGGTAAAATCCTTAGCTTTTATCTTTACTTTTCCACTTGAATATGGTTTACTTAAAACAGATGGCCAGCTTAGAGCTCTTTGCGGCTTTAAGAGCAAAAGGGAAATGACTCGCACTCAGAGCTGGTATGAAAGGTTCAATAAGGTTTCACACTTCAATTTGAGGTGCAAGGATTGGTGTCAAGCTCAATTGCAAGGATCTCGGAAGCTGATTGGTCAGTGCAGTGAGAATTCAGACTACTCACCACCCGACTGGAAAAATACAGATCAAGACAAAGATGGGTGTAAAAGTAGAGTTTGGGATCCTGGAATATATCCCGACATTCAACACTCTGGGAGCCTTGAAGCCTTTTTGAACTCACGTAAGGGCTCTACATATCTTGTTTGGGACCCCGGAGGATGCTGGCATTCCAAACACTGGTGGAGATTTCTGGACGAATTCAAGCACAAGCCACCATAGCAGGAAGCTCATCAAATGTCCAACTTAAGGACTTTAACTAAAAGTGCTAGGTGGGAGACAACCCACCATGGTATAATTGTTCCTTCTCTATTTTACTCTGTTTATGACTTTTATTTGAACCTGGAATTTTTGCATAGCATTCACATTAAGCATTGTATTCTGCATTCAGTTAAAAAAAAAGGAAAACATGCACGCGACGCGGCAGCGTCGCTGATGCGTCCACATCACCAGTGCGTTATGAAGAAAAGAAAGTTGGATAGAGAGTCACGCGAAAGCGTGGCTGGAGGTGTGCCTTTGGCACAAATTGACTGATGACAAGTCATCTTAGCCTAGTTTCACTAGTCTTTTTCTTTGTTTTCACTAGGTTTTATGCACTTTCTTGCATTCTAAGTAAGTAATTTGGAATGAAAATGCATGACTTCTTTAAATCAAACAACCACCATTTAATTGATGCTAAATTATGAGGTTTGGGCTAAAATTAATTGATTTTTAATGATTTATAAACCTTGTTAATTTGGTGATACTTTGATTGGTTGTTTTGATTAATTGTAGGTGAAGAAAAGAAGAAAACAAGAAAGCGTGGCTTAAGAAGTGTGGCTTAAGGAAAAAAAAGTGTAGCAAAGAACATGAGGAAGCGTGGCACATGAAAGAAGGGAAGCCACAATGCTCTCCCCAAGAGCTCAGTGCTCTCCAAAGGAGCACAACAATAAACCAAGGAAGCAATGTCTCAATGCTCTGCTCACCTTGTGAGCTGAGCACAATTTGAAGCCAAGAAACAAGGAAAGGAAAAACAATGCTCAGCTCACCAAGGGAGCATTATCGGGCATTCATCAAAAGAAATTCAAGGAAATTATTCGCCAAATGCCTTCTCCAAGAGTCGAACCAAGAACCAAGGGGGAGTGGGAAAGCGCTACTCACAAGGAAAATAAGCCAAGAATTGGCCAAATGCATCATCAAAGGTTCGAACTCAACACCTTGAGGAAGCAAGGAGCAAGGAGCTACAAGGAATCCAAGAAAATGCCACCAGCGCATGCTTTCCTTAAGTTTCGAACCAAGGACCTCTCCTTGGAAGCTCCAATGCTCAGCTCACTTGGAGAGCTGAGCGCTACTCATGAGCATGCTTGACACGGTCCAGGAAGCAAGGCGCAACATTTGACACGGACCAAGGAAGGAGCGCGCAACATGTGACACGGCCAAGGAGCAAGACATGCGCACAAGGCCCCAATGCTCAGCTCACCTTGTGAGCTGAGCATTCCCCTGATGCCTTCCCCAGCATAGCACGCTACGCAAGGATCCCCACACAAAGCCTCAATGCTCAGCTTCCCACTTGAGCTGAGCATCCTCCTGGAAGCAAATTCTCTATGGGCTGAAAATTGAATTAAAAATTCAACTTAATTCATTTCTTCACCAATTCAAAAGCCCATCCAAATTCCAAAATCCAAGAATAGAAAGTGTATAAATAGTAGCTAGTTTGATGTAATTAGTACCTCTAGAATCACTTTTGAATTTTCCTTTTTACTTTCATTTTCATTTTAAGCTTTTACTTTTGAATTTAGATCTTAGAGAATTGGGAAGGAGAATTGATCTCTCTTCTTCCTTGTTCTTGCTTGAGCACTCTTTACTTTTGATTTTGGATCTTGGGTGAAGAATTGAAGAACTTCTGTTTCAATCTCACCTTGAGATCCCTTGCTTTAATTTTCTACATAATTGAATTTCAATTTCCATTCATTGTTTCATCTTCTACTCTTTCTGCAATTTGCTTTCCTTTATTTCTTTTGCAATTGTTCTTGTTGGATCAAGGAAGGATTTGAGATCTAGACTTGTTTTCTAGTCTCTTCCACTCTTGAGATCTTTAATCCTCTTTTAAATTGTTGCAAATTAAGCATTGCTCATTTCCTGTTCTTAAATTTTCAAAGCATTCTTACTCTTCTGTTTGAGATCTACCTTAATTTAATTCATCTTCTACTTGTCTGTTCCTTGCAATTCACTTTTTCTTGTTTAAATTCTGCAATCCCAATTCCCAATCCCTTTTATTAATTCAAGCAATTTATATTTCTTGCACTTTAAGTTTCAGTCATTTATATTTCTTGCAATCTAAGTTTCTGCACTTTATATTACTTGCACTTTAAGATTCAACACTTTTACTTTCTGTTATCTTTAATTCACTGCAAATCTTCCCTCTCCCTTTACATTTCAAGCAATTTAGCTTCTGTCAATTATAAACCACTCAACCAATACTTGATTCGCTTGACTAAATCAACCACTAAACTAAAATTGCTCAATCCTTCAATCCCTGTGGGATCGACCTCACTCATGTGAGTTATTATTTGATGCGACCCGGTACACTTGCCGGTAAGTTTGTGTTGGATCGTTTTCCACACATCATTGACCCACGCGACCGCGTTGCTCACGCAACCGCATCATGTGGAACTTTGGCCTCCCAAGCGATCGCGTCACTCACGCGATCGCGTGGCCCTGTAAATCGACGTAAAAGGGTTTATGGCCGAAAGTTGAGCTGGAATTAGGCTGGACTCGTGCTAGCAGCACAAGCCCACTCACGCTAACGGGTGCCCCACGCGTCCGCATCATATTGGAAATCAGGCCATCCATGCGATCGCGTCACCCACACGACCGCGTCACCCAGATTTTTGGCAAAATGCAATTCAAACAGAGAGTTGTGCGAATGCGAGGCTGCACTCGCGCCACTAGCACAACTCAAGTGACGCGATCGCGTGACCCACGCGTCCGCGTCGCCTGACCTTATTGCGCACCACGCGACCGCGTCGCCAGCGTTGCACACCTTAACCTAATATGCCAAAATATTTTATCTTTTCTTCCCCAATCCTAATTTTTCCTCCCTCCTTTCTTACTTACTTCTTCTTCCCTTCTTTTCCTTCTCATTCTTCTTATCTTTTATTTTATTTTACTTAATTTATTCGCATATCTCATTCATTGCATCTTAATTTTGTGCATATTTTTATTTTCTTTTCTAACTTTATTATTTTTCCATTGGTGTTAAATTTTCTTATTCAACTGTTATAACTTTTCTGGTATTATCTGGTGCTTAGTGACTTGTTTACACTGTTGGGTCATATTATTTAAATAAATGCTATTCTTTTATGATATTTGTATTCCTTTTTGCATTGACATGAGCTTATACCGTCATTCATTACCCACACTCTCCTCCCCTATGTTTCAAATCTTGTACCACTGTCATGCCATGACTTCTATTATTTTCTCACTTGCATGTTGTAGCTACCATGTAATTGAGACCCTTATTATCTGGCATTAACACCCATACTTTATTTATTTTCTTATCTTTATTTCTGAGTTACTTTTTCTTCTTTTTCCTCTTCTTTCAGGATGGCCACCGAGGAAGGGAAAAAGAGAAACTTCTAAAAGGGGAGACAAACAAGTCCATCTGCACAATCTTTGGAGAAAAGCGTCAGTTGGAGAAACCCGTCCACTTGCACATCTCAGCATGCACCGAGGACGGTGCAATCTTTAAGTGTGGGGAGGTCGATACCGATCTCCATGGGTTAGTTACTCTTCTATCTCAACACCAATGGTTTATTTTCCTTGTTCATTATTGCATTTGCATGATTGATTGCATATTTGTTTGATTTTTGCATATTTTACCACTTGGTTAAAATAATATTTTCTTTTTCAAGAAACCTTTTAGAGCATTTCACTAATTTGAATAAAATTTAATGTTACACTTGTTTGAAGAAATATTATACTGGAACATGGTTTAGAGCTCGAACACACAAAACCTGTGAGATTTTTGAGCCTATTTGAATTGGTTGCATTTTACCAACCAATATTTTATTTTTGGTGTGTGTTTTTCTCTCTAAAATTGTGATCTTTGTCTTGCTTAATTCTATATTTCCATTGTTTGATGTATGCATACACTTATGTGATTGAGGCCTTTGTTTCATTGAGCTTACATACCCATATGGCCTTACCCTTTCATTATCCTTTGCAAACCAATGTTGAGCCTATTATACCCCTTTGTTCTTTACTTTAGCACATCATTTAACTCTAAGCGAAAAATAATAATATCCTTAATTTGAATTCTTGGTTAGCTTAGACTAGTGAGAGTGCTCATAATTTAAGTATGGGAAAAGTTAAATTTGGAAACATTTGGTTTGAGAATTGAGTATGTTAGAATTTTCTGAAAATGTGAAAATAATGTTTAGGACATGTTCATGCATTCAATAATTTAATCATATGCATTGAGAAAAATAAATAAATAAAAAAAGAGAGAGAAAAAGAAAAAGAAAAAAGAAAAAGAAAAATAAAAAAAATAATAAAAAGGGGACAAAATGCCCCAAAGTAAGTAGTGAAAGCAATGCATATGTCCTGTACTTGAAATTAGAATGCATGAATATGTGGAAAACATGGTTAATGGATAGTTAAATGTGGTATTATGGTTACATGGATTGTCTAAAGTTAGGTGGAAAGTTTAAGTTAATTGAGGATTCAAATTTTAGTCCACTTGGCCAAATACAATCCTACCTTGACCCTAACCCCATTACAACCCTTAAAAGACCTCTTGATTTGTGTATTGGTGCATTAAATTTTTGTTGATTGTTAGATGAAGAGCAAGCTAGAGAAAGCAAGATTAGTAGAGAATTGAGAGAATTGACCCTAGACACTTGAGAGTTAGAGTGATATACACTACCAAGTAAGGGTTCAGCGCTTAATTTTATGTTCCCTGCTTTCATGAGCTATCTTCTTCTTGCAAGTTATTTGTATTATATTTTGTGATTTGAATTAGTGAAATCTAGTTCATACTTGTTCTTGAAGGATTTATTTACTTTTTCACCAAGTAGGTAGAATCATTTTATCATGTAGTTGCATTCACATTCATAGGTTGCATTGCATGAGTCATGCTTTCCCTTATTCATTTATTTTATCTCCTTGAGCTTAGCATGAGGACATGCTAATGGTTAAGTGTGGGGAGGTTGATAAACCACTATTTCATGGTTTATATTGTATTTAATTGAGTGGTTTTATCAAGCTTTTCACCCACTTATTCATAGAATTTGCATGATTTTACAATTCCTTCCTAGTTTAGTTCTATGATTGAAAACACGCTTTTTTGGTCTCAATTTAGCTTATCTTAATCTTTTCCTATTACCATTCGATGCCTTGATCTGTGTGCTAAGTATTTCAGGCTTCATAGGGCAGGAATGGCTTAGAGAATAAAGAGGAAGCGTGCAAAAAAATGGAAGGAACACAAGAAATTGAGGAGATGACCAGCGAGAAGTCACGCGGTCACATGGCTCACGCGACCGCGTGAAATGGAAGAAATCAGAGTGACGCGATCGCGTGCCTGACGCGACCGTGCGGATTGGAAGCTGCGCGAACGACGCAAATGCGTGGACGACGCACACGCGTGATATGAAAAACGCTGAGTGACGCGATCGCGTGGACGACGCGGACGCGTGACGTGCGCGATCTGTAGAATTACAAAAGTCGCTGGCAGAGATTCTGGGCCGCATTTTAACCCAGTTTTTGGCCCAGAAACACAGATTAAAGTCAGGGAACATGCAGAGACTCAACAGGCTTTCATAATTCATAATTTGTAGTTTAGATGTAGTTTTTAGAGAGAGAGGCTCTCTCCTCTCTCTTAGGATTTAAAAATTAGGATTTTTAGAAATTAGGATTTATTTCAACTCTTCATCAGGTTCAATATTTCCTTTACTTTATATTTATCTCTTATTTTCAGATACTTTAATGCTTTTATTGATATTTGATTTATGTTGCCCAGTTGGCTTATGAACTTTTCATGTTAGGATTATACATTATTGAGATGTTTTCAGATTTATGATTTCAATTAAGCTTTTCTTTTGGTCTTGGTTAAGAAATCAGTAACTCAGGAGTTATCTTGGCTCAACATAATTGATAACTATTATCTTTGCTAATTGAATTGAACTTCAATAATCCCAACCTTTTCTTAGGAAATAAATAGGATTCGAAGGTCAAACTAATTAGTCCCTTGACTTTCCTTTACTTTAGCAAATGTTAACTAAGTGGAATTAAGATTCAATTTTTATTATTATTGATAAGAATAACCAAGTCTGGACTTCTAATTTCTCATACCTTGCCAAAAGGTTTGCTTTACAGTATTTATTTATTTTAATTGTCATTTAAATTGTTTGCCATATTCATTTCTCATTCTCAAACCCCCCAGTTTACAATCTCCATAACCAATAATAAGAATATACCTCCCTGCAATTCCTTGAGAAGACGACCCGAGGTTTAAATACTTGGTTATCAATTTTAAAGAGGTTTGTTACTTGTGATAACCAAAACGTTTGCACGAAGGGATTTCTGTTGGTTTAGAATCTATATCTACAACGCGACTATTTTTATAAAATTCTTTACTAGCAAAAATCCTAATGTCAAGATTATTTAAAACTCATGCCAATTCCATCAAGAGAACAACTTGCTGATGTCCTTACAAAGATACTTCCACCAAGTCCTTTTGAAGAGATATGTAATAAGCTTGGAATGTATAATTTGTACACTCCCAGCTTATGAGAGGCTATTAATGTATAAATACTATTAGTATTCTTTGTTTATTGGGTATTGTATGATACTAGTACATGACAGTGGTATAATAGAATATGAGGAGTTAGCTAGTATAATTTCTTTTCTTTCTTTCTTTTTGGCTATATATAGTTGTACTTTCAGTCTCTATAAATAAGTGATTTCTCCACTAATGCAATAGATACATATCTTTAGCTTGCATAGTATTTTTTACCAAAAAATTTACAATTCAAAACAAATTTTATCACAGTCTCTCATTGCAATTAAAATAAAATCTTTTCCTATAATAATATTGGGTTTTTTATTATCTCAATTTTTAACATTGATCAACTTAAGATTCCATCCTAAACACCATCAAATTAGCACTATTAAAAGTCTACATAAATTAGATTATCTGTTTAAAGCCACATAGCCATCAATGTATCTATTAGTATTATATATTTATTTAAATAAATATCTATTGACTATTTAAATTTTTAATTAAGCATACAATAGTAAATCTTATTAACGAAAAAAGTGTTAAATTAATTTAAATTTTAATCTTATTCACAAAATATTTAAAATTTTAAGAATTTGATTATATAATTAAATTTAACATTGGTTATCAGACTATAAGAGTAGAAATAAAATTCAAAATTTTAAAGTTATTAAATTAATCTATCAATTTTATAATAGATAATTTTTCAAACTCCTAAGAATACTATTATTGGAGTACAAATAAAATTAATTTTTTGTGAAACCAGTGGTCTCATTATTAGGGCTATTACTGATATATGAAAAATATAAGCAAACTTGATATATTATAATTCCACCCTCATCTAATTTTATAGTTCGATTTTATACAAATTTTACAACAAACTTGATTGAGGTGTTTTAAAATACTACAATTCTGCTAAATTTCATACTCCAATTTTGTTGCTTATTACAAAGAGAAAGTCTAAGGAGGTAGTATTTTTATTAAAATTTGACCAACGCTTAACCATAAAAAAAAAGTGAGTAATCTCACACCATTAGATATAATCTTACACCATTAAAAACACTGATGATAACTAATTAATGGCTACAAATCACAAAATCTACTGGCCCTCTAACACTCTTCTACTACAAATACTACTAATTCATACAATTAAACACTTAATAATAACTCCACTTCATGTTCTTTTAAATATTTGAACACACTTTTAAAAAATTATTCTTCTCTACTCCCACTAAATTGCACTTTTTTTTTTTGCATCTCTGGTAATCGTTATGAAGAGATTGATTATGAACTTCAGTCAAAATCTTGTCTTAAACTAACAATAAACCCCTCAAAAATTCTCATATGAAAGGACTAAAATCGCAGTATGCATTCAGGGTGCTGAGTGTGAATGGAGTAGGTGTGAGTATCGAAAGTATAAGTTCTAATAAACTTGGAAGAATTTCCTAAAAGCTAAAACTTGTGGGTAGGGACAACAAAATAGATATCAACTCTCATGGAGTAGTTTGAGCAGTTTGAGAAGTTTAATTCTTTTCTACCAACTACATTACCGTGCTCTCCTCCGACTTGGTTACTGACTCTTCCGTCGGTAGTCTATACTGCCATCCACGTGAATCTTCTGACAATAATCGGACCTTCTACCCATTGACACCCACTGATATCTTCTTCTCACCTTCAATACACTCCCACCTCCCTCCATCACCACCCCGTCACCAACATATATTCTAGAAGTAATTACATCTATTTTTTGGGACTTCAAAAAAATTCACATGGGCCAATTCCAAAATTCAGAACCTATTCGCTCCAAATCATTCGGGAACTACTCGACTACATAATTTTCAAGCTACCCGTTATTAACATTTTCACACTTTGTTTGCTTCTTCTAAAGAATGTCAGTTTCTTCATAGTGTGTTTAGGTGACTGTTCTCTAACAGAGACAGGGTTCTGGGGTGTAATCCATGGGTTACGCATAGCCGCAGATCTGAAAATGAGAAGACTAGAGGTTGAAGTTGATTCAATAGAAATTGTGGACATAATTAACAATTGTATCCACAATAATAAACACTACAGTAAGATGGTAATAGAGGTTGTTAAATTTAGGAGGAAATCTTGAAAGTTAAGTCTTCAAACACATCCATAGAAAAGCTAATCGGTTGGCTTATTGGTTGGCAAAAGAAGCCATAAGAAAGAAATGTATTTTCAAATTCTTAAATTTTCTACTTAAAGAACTCACTTCGATGTACTTTGATGATATATAGAGAAAGGTTCTGACCAATGTTAATATTCCTGCCACCCTTTTTTAATTTTGTCTTTTTTTTTATTTAGGCTTAGGCCCCTCAATCATAAAAAAAATATTTCCACACTTTAAAGAAGGTTAATCTCACCATTTCCTCATTCACAAAATGACAACTTCTCATTGGACTACCTTTTTGTACAAGTGAACATGATGTTCCGCATTGTGTCAGAGTACATGTGATAATTTTTCAATGCTATGTTGCGTGAATCTGTTGCCTTCAAAACTTCTTTTGTACACTTTTTTATTTTACATATTGGGGAGGAGTTGGTGTATAACAAGGTTATGGGCGTCCATGGTGCTTCACGCAGATGTGACGGCTGTGATGAAGAAATCGGACGGACCGATTTCACCACGATAATCGGACGGACCGATTTTACCACGATAATCGGACGGTCCGTTTTCGGGGCTGGGAGGGTACACAAATTGGACCGTCCGATTTGTGCCCCCAGACAGGTGTCACACATGCAAGTGTTCCCCACCAAGTTGTAGCAACACTTTGCTGATTGCTGAACGCCCCTCCCCATTCTCTTTTACTTTCAGCAATACGAAACTCTCTTCTCCTCCAATCCCACCACCAGCTTCTTCCATGGCCCTCCATTCTTAAAGCTTTAAAATAAAAAAAATTGGACCACTCCTTAACAATGCCTAGAAGAAGAAGAATAATAAAAGATGTTAATTGTCTGGAGCTCCACATTGCTAATTATCTTGATCATCCTAACTATGTAAGTTTTTATTTTATTCTAGAAAATTTTATTTTAATTAAAATACTAATTATTATTATGTTAGAGATTAGTAATTTATTATGATGATAATGTTAGAAATTAGTGTAGTAATAGTATTTGAATATTTTAATCTAATTAAAATAATTTTAGGGATTAGTAGTAATGTTAGATTATAATGCAAAGATTAGAGATTAGTGTAATAATATTATTTAAAAGGAAGAATTATAGTACAATATGATAATATAATAAATTAACTATTGTTATTAATAATAATAATAATAATAATAATAATAATAATAATAATAATAATAATAATAATAATAATAATAATAATAATGTTATTAAAAATGGATATATGATAAATAAAATAATTAATATTAATTATTATTACTGAATTTATTGGAATAATAATAATAATAATAATAATAATAATAATAATAATAATAATAATAATAATAATACCTGATAGTGATGGTTTAATTATTTTTATTAGAATACGGCACTAATATACGTGTGATAATAAATCATTTAATTAGTATTAATTGTTAGTAATAAATAATTTTTTTGTAGTAATAATATTTATTTATGATTAAGCATTCGTAGGATAGTAAAATAAATATTATGATTTAAAAATTATTAAATTAATTATTTTTGTTATAAGTATAACATAAATATTTAATAAAGGATTAATGATTGATTTATTGTTGTATGTATGTTGTTAGAACATAATTGAATAGTTATTTGAGTATTAGTATATAATATAATAGTTATTTATTTAACAATCTCGCTACGTTACCAACAACATTTTTGCCAACATCTGCCAACTCTTATTTATAAGTGTGTTTAATGAAAATGTCTTTGTGGATGTGTCTAATAAAAATGTCTTTTTTTTATAGTTATGTTTAATAGAAGTGTCTTTATAGATATATTTTTTGGATGTGTCTCTTTATATATGTGTTTAAAATATAATAATTAATCATTGTTGGCAATAAGTTGGCAGATAATATGTTGGTACCCTATACTTTTCCTTTATCTAATAGTTATTTTTATTGGTTGTGGTTGTGGATACGTGTTACTGGTTATTTGGTAATGAAAGTTTGAGTTGATAAATTTAATTTGTTAATTAATTAATATTATGTTTGTGTTTAGGGTTCTCGAATGTTGCAATGTGACCACTACATGCCGCCGGAACGGTACAATCCAATAGTGGAGGGGTATTTACGGGACACCGGCTTTTATCATGTTTCACAGATTGGAGTTGTCCAATGTCAGTCGGCATTAGTTAATGCTCTGGTCGAGAGATGGCACCCTGAGACGCACACGTTCCACTTTCCAGTTGGTGAGTGTGCCGTGACACTGGAGGATGTGGAGTTAATTCTTGGTCTTCTGACAAATAGTTTGCCAGTTACGGGACCGACACTGAGCAGTTATGAGGCTTTAGAGGCTGAATGCTTGGATCAATTTGGTGTTGCACCTATGAACGCAGACTGCAGGGGAAGTTTCATCAAGTTGGTTTGGTTCCGAGCATTAAAAGATCGATTAGTGTTGTTTGATGATATCCAGATTCAGAGATACGTGAAGTGCCACATAATGTTATTGTTTGGGACCCTTATGTTTGGAGATAAGTCTGCAGCAGGGGTGCACTGAAAGTTTCTGCCGTTACTCCGTAACTTTGCCGGGATCATATAGTTCAGTTGGGAATCAGCCTGCCTGGCACACCTGTATAGATCGTTGTATAGAGCAACTCGTGTCGACTGTAAAGAGATTGATGGTCCGCTGACACTGTTGCTTGCCTGGGCTTGGATCCGTCTACCATTCATTGCACCGATTCTAAGCAATCCTCGAATCTTTCCAATTGCAAATAGGTAAATTTAATTACTAAACGCTTTGAAATAGTGTATTTTAAATTGTATTTATAAATATAAGTTAACGAATCACTTAATGTCAGGTGGCATAACTGGAACGTGAGAATCGGCCTTACAGATATCGTACCCTTGAGAACTATAGGAGAGATCTGGATGTTCTGCAAGAATGACAGGTTTGTTGTAATAAATAAGTAGTTCTTTTCATTTAGCCGTGTTATTATTCTATGTGTAATCCTCGGTTACTTGCATAATGTGTGCAGTTTGTTTGGGAGCCTTATGAAATTGGAAGGACCGATCCGGACGTGATTCCTCCTGACATCCGTTAGCATTCTGCTATTTGGAGTGCCACAGTTCCACTTATATCTTTTGAATGTATTGAGTGGCATGCATCTAATAGACTGAGGAGACAATTTGGCTTGACTCAGGGCGTTCCTAATCAGGAGCAAGACCTAGGTGAAGCACACGGCAAAGTTCTGATAGGTCCGAAGAATCAAGATTGGTCTGGAACCCACTCATTCTGGGTTATGCATTGGATGAACCGGTATAGTCATGTTCTTGTCGAGCACACGGTGCCCTCATAGCATCAGGCAGATATCTACTTGCATTGGTACCGAGGTACATATGGTGACCACTTGCATCTGTCACAGATCGAACTGCAAGAGAATCAACACGGTGATCCTATGCATAATCAGGAGAACCAACAAGTACAATCACCGCCACCACCATCACCACCGCAACCACCACCGCCCCCTCATAAACACAGGCACAACAAGAGCCTGAGCAGTGCACTCCATACATTCCTGACACGCATTCTACGGATTACTTGACTCCACCAGTATATCAGCAGTACTGGAGTGTCCCGCACCAAGAATCAAGTGAACAGGATTCATTTAGCCAGCTACTTGGTTTCATGGCTCCTGTGCCAGGTTACTCATATCCAGCTTATGGAGTCATTCCCACCGACCAGATGGCCCAACCGAGTGGGATTGCTCCAGGTAGATTGTCATTGGATACGAGACCTCGACAGCTCACTTCGTCTGATACTTTCAGAGGTAGACTTTCTGTTGACTCTAGTATGAGTGATGATGCCACGAGGGGTATCATACAGAGCGGAATTGATCGTCGTATTCCGATGAATCTCATTCTAGAGAGCTACCAGCCAGTTGATGAGGACAATGATGACTTTCTGGTTGACCATCCAGATGGGGATGAGGTTGCAGATGAGGATGAGGATGAGGACGACGATGAGGATGAGGCGGATGGTGAGGATGATGATGATGGGGGTGATGGTCCAGATGATGGTTCAGCGTCTACTGTAGGTAAAACAATTTGTTGGTTAGACTGGTTTGATTTTATTTGATTAGTCGGATATGGAATTAGTTGTGTTGATAATATTTGATCACGGTATTTGATTATTGAGTTAGTTGGTCATTGATTATTTGAGTTGATTATTGAATTAGTTGTTTGTTGACATAATTGGTTATTAATTATTTGAGTTGATTAGTTGATTTGATTAGTTGGTTATCGAATGTTTTCATAGGTACAACCACTAGCGAAAAAGGAAAAGGATACAACCTTAGAGCTGACCCCCCTCGGCAGAGTGGTAGTCGGTATACCCTATTCGCTTTTAAAAAGGTTGCAAAGAAATGCAAGAAATTAGTCAAAGATGTAAAATGGGCGATGAAAAAATGATGTTGGACTTACTTATGTATCTTGTCGTGGACTTATTTATATAGCATGTGTTGGACTTATTTATGTATCCTGTCTTGGACTTATTTATGTAGAATGTGTTGGACTTATTCATGGAACTGGTTCAATTTTGGAGAATGTTTGAGATTTGGAAATGGTTGAGAACAGGTTTGAGAAATATTTGGATGGGACCCGAATAGGGTGGCAAAGTCCGAGTTTTAGAAGAGATGCTGTCGAAATTTTTTAAAATTGAAAGTTTTGTTTGAAGTAAATATTTAAAAAGATTTGGTTTTAAACATGATATATTTTGAGATTGATTTATTTAAAAGAAGGAAGTATGTCTTGAATTGGAATTGTTAATCACGTCATACAATAATGTCACATACGAAAGTCATACAATATATAAAATATTCAAAGTCATTGGTGGACGAAATTGTGATCCATGTTCTTTTGTTTTTGTATGAAATCCTTATTATGGCATCGGTTGTTTTCACAACTCCGTTCAACTAACCAGCAAGTGTACTGGGTCGTCCAAGTAATAAACCTTACGCAAGTAAGGGTCGATCCCACAGAGATTGTTGGTATGAAGCAAGCTATGGCCACCTTGTAAATCTCAGTCAGGCAGATTAAATTTGTTTATGGTTTCGAAAATTAATAATAAGAAGAAATAATAAAAGGGATAGAATACTTATGCAGATTCATTGGTGGGAATTTCAGATAAGCATATGGAGATACTGTATGGCCCAAGGACACCTGCTCTCCTATTGCTTCAACTCAATCCTTCTTACTCCTTTCCATGGCAAGTTGTGTATAGGGGTTCACCGTTCGACGATGGCTACTTTCAATCCTCTCGGGAAAATGGTCCTCTGCGGCTGTCACTCGCATGGCTAATCGTCTGGAGGCATCACCTGGCCGAAGGCTACATCCCATCCTCGCAGTGAAAACTACGCTCACGCGCTCTGTCACAGCACGGCTAATCACTGGTTGGTTCCTGCGCCTACTGGAATAGAATCCCTTGATTCTTTTGCGTTTGTCATCACGCCCAGCACTTGCAAGTCTGAAGCACGTCACAGTCATTCATTACCGGAATCCTACTCGGAATACCACAGACAAGGTTAGACTTTCCGGACTCCCAGGATCCTACTCGGAATACCACAGACAAGGTGAGACTTTCCGGATCCTCATGAATGCCGCCATCTATCTAGCTTATACCACGAAGATTCTGTTGGGGAATCTAAGAGATACACATTCAAGCTCTGTTGCATGTAGAACGGAAGTGGTTGTCAATCACGCGCGTTCATAAGTGAGAATGATAATGAGGGTCATATAATCATCACATTCATCATGTTCTTGGGTACGAATGAATATCTTGGAATAAGAATAAGAGAGAATTGAATGAAAGAAAACAGAATTGCATTAATACTTGAGGTACAGCAGAGCTCCACACCCTTAATCTATGATGTGCAGAAACTCCACCGTTGAAAATACATAAGTGAGAGGTTCAGGCATGGCCGAGAGGCCAGCCCCCATGTGGTCACAAGACCGAATGATCAAAGATATCTAATACATTAGTTAAATGTTCTATTTATAATAAACTAGCTCCTAGGGTTTACATGAGTAAGTAATTGATGCATAAATCCACTTTCGGGGCCCACTTGGTGTATGTTTGGGCTGAGCTTGTTCAATCCACGAGCTGAGGCTTCTCTTGGAGTTGAACTCCGAGTTATGACGTGTTTTGGGCGTTCAACTCCGGATCATGACGTTTTTCTGGCGTTTAACTCCAGACAGCAGCATGTACTTGGCGTTCAACGCCAAGTTACGTCGTCAATTCCCGAATAAAATATTTGACTATTATATATTGCTGGAAAGCTCTGGATGTCTACTTTCCAACGCCGTTGAGAACGTGTCAATTGAAGTTCTGTAGCTCCAGAAAATCCATTTTGAGTGCAGGGAGGTCAGATTCCAACAGCATCAGCAGTCCTTTTGTCAGCCTTTTTCAGAGTTTTGCTCAAATCCCTCAATTTCAGTCAGAATTTACCTGAAATCATAGAAAAACACACAAACTCATAGTAAAGTCCAGAAATGTGAATTTAACATAAAAACTAATGAAAACATCCCTAAAAGTAGCTTGAACTTACTAAAAACTACCTAAAAACAATGCCAAAAAGCGTATAAATTATCCGCTCATCACAACACCAAACTTAAATTGTTGCTTGTCCCCAAGCAACTGAAAATCAAATAGGATAAAAAGAAGAGAATATACTATAAATTCTAGAATATCAATGAATATTAATTATAATTAGATGAGCGGGACTTGTAGCTTTTTGCTTCTGAACAGTTTTGGCATCTCACTTTTTCCTTTGAAGTTTAGAATGATTGGCTTCTCTAGGAACTTTAGAATTTTGGCTAGTGTTATTGATTCTCCTAGTTAAGTATGTTGATTCTTGAACACAGCTACTTATGAGTCTTGGCCGTGGCCCTAAGCACTTTGTTTTCCAGTATTACCACCGGATACATAAATGCCACAGACACATAACTGGGTGAACCTTTTCAGATTGTGACTCAGCTTTGCTAGAGTCCCCAGTTAGTGGTGTCCAGAGCTCTTAAGCACACTCTTTTGCCTTGGATCACGACTTTAACCACTCAGTCTCAAGCTTTTCACTTGGACCTTCATGACACAAGCACATGGTTAGGGACAGCTTGATTTAGCCGCTTAGGCCTGGATTTTATTTCCTTGGGCCCTCCTATCCATTGATGCTCAAAGCCTTGGATCCTTTTTACCCTTGCCTTTTGGTTTTAAGGGCTCATGGCTTTTTCTATTGCTCCTTCTCTTTTTTTTTTCACTGCTTTTTCTTGCTTCAAGAATCAATTTCATGATTTTTCAGATCATCAATAACATTTCTCTTTGTTCATCATTCTTTCAAGAGCCAACAGTTTTAACATTCATAAACAACAAGTTCAAAAGACATATGCACTGTTCAAGCATTCATTCAGAAAACAAAAAGTATTGTCACCACATCAATATAATTAAATTAAATTCAAGAGCTATTTTCGAAATTTATGTACTTCTTGTTCTTTTGAATTAAAACATTTTTCATTTAAGAGAAGTGAAGGATTAATGGATTTTATTCATGGCTTTAAGGCATGGTTACATACTAATGATCATGAAATAAAGACACAAAACATAGATAAACACAACATTAAAAACCGAAAAGCAGAAAGAAATAAAGAACAAGGAATGAGTCCACCTCTAGTGGCGTCTTCTTCTTGAAGGACCAATGATGTCCTTAAGCTCTTCTATGTCCCTTCCTTGCCTTTGTTGCTCCTCCCTCGTTGCTCTTTGATCTTCTCTTATTTCTTGGAGAATGATGGAGTGCTCATGATGTTCCACCCTTAATTGTTCCACATTGTGGCTCAAACCTTCTAAGGAAGTGTTGAGTTGCTCCCAATAGTTGGTTGGAGGAAAGTGCATCCCTTGAGGCATCTCAGGGATTTCTTGATGGTGAGCTTCCTCATGCACCTCTTGAGAACCGTGAGGGGCTTCTCTTGCTTGCTCCATCCTTTTCTTGGTGATGGGCTTATCCTCCTCAATGGAGATGTCTCCTTCTATGATAACTCCAGCTGAGTAACATAGATGGCAAATAAGGTGAGGAAAAGCTAGCCGTGCCGTAGGTGAAGGCTTGTCGGCTATTTTGTAGATTTCATTGGAGATGACCTCATGAACTTCTACTTCCTCTCCAATCATGATGCCATGAATCATGATGGCCTGATCCACAGTAACTTCAGATCGGTTGCTAGTAGGAATGATGGAGCGTTGAATGAACTCCAACCATCCTCTAGCTATAGGCTTGAGGTCCAGTCTTCTTAGTTGGACTGGCTTGCCTTTGGAGTCTCTCTTCCATTGAGCTCCTTCCACACAAATGTCCATAAGGACTTGGTCCAACCTTTGATCAAAGTTGACCCTTCTAGTGTAGGGGCGTTCATCACCTTGCATCATGGGCAAGTGGAATGCCAACCTTACATTTTTCGGACTGAAATCCAAGTATTTCCCCCGAACCATTGTGAGATAATTCTTTGGACTCGGGTTCATACCTTGATCATGGTTCCTAGTGATCCATGCATTGGCATAGAACTCTTGAACCATTAAGATTCCGACTTGTTGCATGGGGTTGGTTAAGACTTCCCAACCTCTTCTTCGGACTTCATGTCGGATCTCCGGATACTCATTTTTCTTGAGCTTGAAAGGGACCTCAGGGATCACCTTCTTCTTTGCCACAACATCATAGAAGTGGTCTTGATGGCTCTTGGAGATGAATCTTTCCATCTCCCATGACTCGGAGGTGGAAGCCTTTGTCTTCCCTTTTTCTTTTCTAGAGGATATTTCGGTCTTAGGTGCCATTGGTAATGGAAAAACAAAAAAAGCTTATGCTTTTACCACACCAAACTTAAAATATTGCTCGCCCTCGAGCAATAAAAGAAAGAAGAGAAGAAGAAGAAGAAGAAAATATGGTAGAGAGGGAGAGAGGTAGGTTCGGCTTTAGGTGAAGAAGAAGGGGTTTGTGTTGTGTGAAAATGAAGAAGAAAGGAAGGGTATTTATAGGGAGAGGGAGGGGGTATGTTCGGCCATTTGGGTGGGATTGGGAGGGAAATTGGTTTGAATTTTTGAAGGTAGGTGGGATTTATGGGGAAGAGTGGATGGATGTGATTGGTGAATGGGGTAATTGGGAAGAGGAATTGAGGTGATTGGTGAAAGGTGTTGGGAAGTGTGACATGGGGAAGAGTGAATTTGGATTAGGAGAGTGTGATTAGGATTAAAAGGTAAGGTGGGAATATGGTAGGTGGGGATCCTGTGGGGTCCACAGATCCTGAGGTGATCCTGTGGGGTCCACAGATCCTGAGGTGTCAAGGAATTCCATCCCTGCACCAAATAGGCATGTAAAATGCCTTTGTGCATCATTCTGGCGTTTAAACGCCCATTGGTGCACATTCTGGGCGTTCAACGCCCATGTAAAGCATGTTTCTGGCGTTGAACGCCAGTTTCATGCTTGTTACTGGCGTTCAGCGCCAGTTTTTCCTCTCTGGGCACATTCCTGGCGTTCAGCGCCAGAATGTTGCTTGTTTCTGGCGTTCAGCGCCAGAATGGTGCTCTGTTCTGGCGTTGAACGCCAGCCAGATGCATCTTACTGGTGTTGAACGCCAGCCTGTGCGTCCTCCAGGGTGTGAATTTTTTTCTTCTACTGTTTTTGATTCTGTTTTTAATTTTTATGATTTTTTTCGTGACTCCTCATGATCATGTACCTAATAAAACATAAAATAACAATAAAATAGAATAAAATAAAATTAGATAAATAAAATTGGGTTGCCTCCCAACAAGCACTTCTTTAATGTCAATAGCTTGACAGTGGCTCTCATGGAGCCACAAGGTGATCAGGTCAATGTTGTATAGTTGTCCACAC
Organism: Arachis stenosperma; assembly: GCF_014773155.1. NCBI lineage: Eukaryota > Viridiplantae > Streptophyta > Magnoliopsida > Fabales > Fabaceae > Arachis > Arachis stenosperma. The sequence continues at coordinate 121,911,347 of NC_080380.1, read as the reverse complement.
CAAACTTAGAGTTTGGATATGGGATCTTAACACCAAACTTAGAGTTTGGTTGTGGCCTCACAACACCAAACTTAGAGTTTGACTGTGAGGGCTCTTCTTGACCCTGAACTGAGAGAAGCTCTTCATGCTTACACTTTTCTGTCACAGAGGGATGGCCATGTGCCTTAAACACAAGGTATTCCCCATTCAATTGAAGGACTAATTCGCCTCTGTTGACATCTATCACAGCTCCTGTTGTGGCTAGGAAAGGTCTTCCAAGGATGATGCAATCATCCCCTTCCTTCCTAGAGTCTAAGATTATGAAATCAGCAGGGATGTAAAGGCCTTCAACCTTTACTAACACGTCCTCTACTATTCCATAAGCTTGTCTCAATGACATGTCTGCCAGTTGTAATGAGAACAAGGCAGGTTGTACCTCAATGATCCCCAGCTTCTCCATTACAAAGAGTGGCATTAGATTTATCCCTGACCCCAGATTACACAGAGCCTTTTCAAAGATCATGGTGCCTATGGTACAGGGTATTAAGAACTTGCCAGGATCTTGTTTCTTTTGAGGTAGAATTTTCTGAATCCAAGTATCCAGTTCATTAATGAGCAAGGGAGGTTCACTTTCCAAAGTCTCATTACCAAATAACTTGGCATTCAGCTTCATGATAGCTCCTAAGTATTGAGCAACTTGCTCTCCAGTCACATCTTCATCCTCTTCAGAGGAAGAATAGTCTTCAGAGCTCATGAATGGCAGAAGGAGATTCAATGGAATCTCTATGGTCTCTGTATGAGCCTCAGATTCCTTTGGATCCTTAATAGGAAACTCCTTCTTGCTTGAGGAACGTCCCAGGAGGTCTTCCTTACTAGGATTTTCGTCCTCCTCCTCCCTTGTGCATTCGGCCATATTGACTATGTCAATGGCTTTGCACTCTCCTTTTGGATTTTCTTCTGTATTGCTTGGGAGAATACTGGGAGGAGTTTCAATGACTTTCTTACTCAGCTGGCCCACTTGTGCCTCCAGATTTCTAATGGAGGATCTTGTTTCACTCATGAAACTGAAAGTGGCCTTTGACAGATCAGAGACTATATTAGCCAGATTAGAAGTATTTTGTTCAGAAGTCTCTGTCTGTTGCTGAGAAGATAATGGATATGGCTTACTATTGTTCAGCCTGTTGCGTCCACCATTGTTAAAGCCTTGTTGAGGTTTTTGCTGATCCTTCCATGAGAAATTTGGATGATTTCTCCATGATGAGTTATAGGTGTTTCCATAAGGTTCACCCATGTAATTAACCTCTGCCATGGCAGGGTTCTCAGGATCATAAGCTTCTTCAGAAGCTGCCTCTCTAGTACTGTTGGATGCATGTTGCCATCCATTCAGATTTTGAGAGATCATGTTGACCTGTTGAGTCAACACTTTGTTCTGAGCCAATATGGCATTCAGAGTATCAATTTCAAGAACTCCTTTCTTCTGAGGTATCCCATTGTTCACGGAATTCCTCTCAGAAGTGTACATGAATTGGTTGTTTGCAACCATGTCAATGAGTTCTTGAGCCTCTTCAGGCGTTTTCTTCAGGTGAATAGATCCACCTGCAGAATGGTCCAATGACATTTTCGAAAATTCAGAGAGACCATAATAGAATATATCTAAAATGGTCCATTTTGAAAACATGTCAGATGGACATCTTTTGGTCAGCTGCTTGTATCTTTCCCAAGCTTCATAGAGGGATTCACCATCTTTTTGTTTGAAGGTTTGAACATCCACTCTCAGCTTGCTCAGCTTTTGAGGAGGAAAGAATTTATCTAAGAATGCAGTGACAAGCTTATCCCATGAGTCCAGGCTATCCTTGGGTTGTGAATCCAACCATACTCTAGCTCTGTCTCTTACAGCAAAAGGGAAAAGCATGAGTCTGTAGACTTCAGGATCAACTCCATTCGTCTTTACAGTCTCACAGATCTGCAAGAACTCAGTTAAAAACTGATAAGGATCTTCAGATAGAAGTCCATAAAACTTGCAGTTTTGTTGCATTAAAGCAACTAGTTGAGGCTTAAGCTCAAAGTTATTGGCTCCAATGGCAGGAATGGAGATGCTTCTTCCATCAAACTTGGACGTTGGCTTTGTGAAGTCACCAAGCATTCTCCTTGCATTATTATTATTTTCGGCTGCCATCTCCTTCTCTTGTTCGAAAATTTTTGAAAGGTTGTTTCTGGATTGTTGTAATTTAGCTTCTCTTAATTTTCTCTTCAGAGTCCTTTCAGGTTCTGGATCAATTTCAACAAGAGTGCCTTTATCCTTGTTCCTGCTCATATGAAAGAGAAGAAAACAAGAAAAGAAAGAGGAATCCTCTATGTCACAGTATAGAGATTCCTTTATGTTAGTAGAAAAAGAAGGGGTAGAAGAATGAAGAGGGAGGTTCGGATTTTTGGATGAAGAGAGGTGAAGAGAAGTGTTAGTAATTAAATAATTAAATAGAAGAAGAAAAGAGGAGGGAGATTTCGAAAATAATTTTTGAAAAGGGGTTAGTGATTTTCGAAAATTAGAGATAAAATGTAATTAAAATTAAAACATGAAACAATTAATTAATTAAAAAGAATGTTTGAAAAAGGGATGAGATATTTTCGAAAATTAGAGAGGGAAAAGTAGTTAGGTGGTTTTGAAAAAGATAAGAAACAAACAAGAAGTTAGTTAGTTGATTGAAAAAGATTTGAAATCAAAATTGAAAAAGATAAGAACATAGTAAGTTAGATAAGATATTTTTGAAATCAAATTTTGAAAAACATAAAATTTTTGAAAAAGATCAAATAAAAGATAAAAAAGATTTAATTCAAAAATTTTGAATTTATTTACTTCACTAACAAGAAACTACAAGATAAGATTCTAGAACTTAAAGATTGAACCTTTCTTAACAAGAAAGTAACAAACTTCAAATTTTTGAACCAATCACATTAATTATTAGTGAATTTTCGAAAATTATGATGTAAAGATAAGGAAAAGATTTTAAAAATAATTTGAAAAATATTTTTGAAATTTTCGAAAAATAGAAAAAATGAAAAAGATATGATTTTTGAAAAAGATTTTAGAAAGATAAGATTTTTAAAATTGAAATTTTGACTTGACTTGTAAGAAACAACTAATTTTGAAAAAAATTTTTGACCAAGTCAACCCAAAATTTCGAAAATTTGGAGAAAATTAAGGAAAAGATATTTTTTTGAATTTTTTGAATTTTTAATGATGAGAGAGAAAAACATAAAAATGACCCAAAACATGAAAATTTTGGATCAAAACACATGATGCATGCAAGAACACTATGAATGTCAAGATGAACAACAAGAACACTTTGAAGATCATGATGAACATCAAGAACATATTTTTGAAAAAATTTTTTATGCAAAGAAAACATGCAAGACGCCAAACTTAGAAATCTTTAATGCATGGACTCTAACAAACGAAAAATGCATATGAAAAACAACAAACAACACAAAACAAGAAAACATCAAGATCAAACAAGAGGACTTATCAAGAACAACTTGAAGATCATGAAGAACACTATGAATGCATGGGATTTTCGAAAAAAATGCAAGAAAAATTTTTAAAGCATGCAATTGACACCAAACTTAAAAATTGACTCAAGACTCAAACAAGAAACACAAAATAATTTTTTATTTTTATGATTTTATGAATTTTTTTGAATTTTTATTAATTTTTTCGAAAATAAAGTTTAGAAAAACGAAAAATAAAAGAAAAATTTTGAAAAAGATTTTTGAAAAGAAAATTACCTAATCTGAGCAACAAGATGAACCGTCAGTTGTCCATACTCGAACAATCCCCGGCAACGGCGCCAAAAACTTGGTGTTGTTGCCGGATTAAAACTTGGCACCATTGTGGTCTGGAAACAATTGTGATATTGTTGTTTGAAATTGATTGTTCCCCGGCAACGGCGCCAAAAACTTGGTGGACGAAATTGTGATCCATGTTCTTTTGTTTTTGTATGAAATCCTTATTATGGCATCGGTTGTTTTCACAACTCCGTTCAACTAACCAGCAAGTGTACTGGGTCGTCCAAGTAATAAACCTTACGCAAGTAAGGGTCGATCCCACAGAGATTGTTGGTATGAAGCAAGCTATGGCCACCTTGTAAATCTCAGTCAGGCAGATTAAATTTGTTTATGGTTTCAAAAATTAATAATAAGAAGAAATAATAAAAGGGATAGAATACTTATGCAGATTCATTGGTGGGAATTTCAGATAAGCATATGGAGATACTGTATGGCCCAAGGACGCCTGCTCTCCTATTGCTTCAACTCAATCCTTCTTACTCCTTTCCATGGCAAGCTGTGTATAGGGGTTCACCGTTCGACGATGGCTACTTTCAATCCTCTCGGGAAAATGGTCCTCTGCGGCTGTCACTCGCATGGCTAATCGTCTGGAGGCATCACCTGGCCGAAGGCTACATCCCATCCTCGCAGTGAAAACTACGCTCACGCGCTCTGTCACAGCACGGCTAATCACTGGTTGGTTCCCGCGCCTACTGGAATAGAATCCCTTGATTCTTTTGCGTTTGTCATCACGCCCAGCAATCGCGAGTCTGAAGCTCGTCACAGTCATTCATTACCGGAATCCTACTCGGAATACCACAGACAAGGTTAGACTTTCCGGACTCCCAGGATCCTACTCGGAATACCACAGACAAGGTGAGACTTTCCGGATCCTCATGAATGCCGCCATCTATCTAGCTTATACCACGAAGATTCTGTTGGGGAATCTAAGAGATACACATTCAAGCTCTGTTGCATGTAGAACGGAAGTGGTTGTCAATCACGCGCGTTCATAAGTGAGAATGATAATGAGGGTCATATAATCATCACATTCATCATGTTCTTGGGTACGAATGAATATCTTGGAATAAGAATAAGAGAGAATTGAATGAAAGAAAACAGAATTGCATTAATACTTGAGGTACAGCAGAGCTCCACACCCTTAATCTATGATGTGCAGAAACTCCACCGTTGAAAATACATAAGTGAGAGGTTCAGGCATGGCCGAGAGGCCAGCCCCCATGTGGTCACAAGACCGAATGATCAAAGATATCTAATACATTAGTTAAATGTTCTATTTATAATAAACTAGCTCCTAGGGTTTACATGAGTAAGTAATTGATGCATAAATCCACTTCCGGGGCCCACTTGGTGTATGTTTGGGCTGAGCTTGTTCAATCCACGAGCTGAGGCTTCTTTTGGAGTTGAACTCCGAGTTATGACGTGTTTTGGGCGTTCAACTCCGGATCATGACGTTTTTCTGGCGTTTAACTCCAGATAGCAGCATGTACTTGGCGTTCAATGCCAAGTTACGTCGTCAATTCCCGAATAAAATATGGATTATTATATATTTCTGGAAAGCTCTGGATGTCTACTTTCCAACGCCGTTGAGAGCATGCCAATTGGAGTTTTGTAGCTCCAGAAAATCCATTTTGAGTGCAGGGAGGTCAGATTCCAACAGCATCAGCAGTCCTTTTGTCAGCCTTTTTCAGAGTTTTGCTCAAATCCCTCAATTTCAGTCAGAATTTACCTGAAATCATAGAAAAACACACAAACTCATAGTAAAGTCCAGAAATGTGAATTTAACATAAAAACTAATGAAAACATCTCTAAAAGTAGCTTGAACTTACTAAAAACTACCTAAAAACAATGCCAAAAAGCGTATAAATTATCCGCTCATCAGTCATACACTAAATCGAGTGACCGATATGGCCAGAGCTTTAATGGAAAACGTACTTGTTGGTGCACGAAATTGTGTATGCCAATATTAATGGACTATTTAACACAGCTTCGTACCACTAACCAGCAAGTGCACTGGGTCGTCCAAGTAATACCTTACGTGAGTAAGGGTCGATCCCACGGAGATTATTGTTGTTGAAACGAACTATATTTGTTTTATTAATCTTAGTCAGGATATTAATTAAAATTATCAGTTGGAATTATTTGATTGGAAAAATAAAAGAGAATAAAAGCGTTACTTGTTGTGCAGTAATGAGAAATATGTTGGAGTTTTGGAGATGCTTTGTCCTCTGAACTTCAACTCTTCCTTGAAATCCTTTCCCACACGCAAAGTTCCTTCCATGGCAAGCTCTATGTAGGGTGTCACCGTTGTCAATGTCTACTTCCCATCCTCTCAGTGAAAACGTTCTATGCTCTGTCACAGCACGGCTAATCATCTGTCGGTTCTCAATCAGGTTGGAATAGAATCCATTGATTCTTTTGCGCTTGTCACTAACGCCCAGCCTTCAGGAGTTTGAAGCTCGTCACAGTCATTCAATCCCAGAATCCTACTCAGAATACCACAGACAAGGTTTAGACTTTCCGGATTCTCATGAATGCCGCCATCAATCCAACTTATACCACGAAGATTCTGATTAAAGAATCTAAGAGATACTCATTCAATCTGATGTAGAACGGAGGTGGTTGTCAGGCACACGTTCGTGAATTGAGGAAGGTGATGAGTGTCACGGATCATCACCTTCTCCATAATTAAGCGCGAATGAACATCTTAGAAAAGAACAAGCGTGTTTGAATGGAAAATAAAGGAATTGTATTAATTCATCGAGACGCTGCAGAGCTCCTCACCCCCAACAATGGAGTTTAGAGACTCATGCCGTCAAAAAGTATGTAATTCAGATCTGAAAATGTCATGAGATACAAAATAATTCTCTAAAAGTTGTTTAAATAGTAAACTAGTAACCTAGGTTTACAGAATATGAATAAACTAAGATAATTGGTGCAGAAATCCACTTCTGGGGCCCACTTGGTGTGTGCTGGGGCTGAGACTAAAGCTATCCACGAGTAGAGGCTTTACTTGGAGTTAAACTCCAAGTTATGACGTGTTTTGGGCGTTCAACTCCGGATCATGACGTTTTTCTGGCGTTTAACTCCAGACAGCAGCATGTACTTGGCGTTCAACGCCAAGTTACATCGTCTATCTTCGCGCAAAGTATGGACTATTATATATTGCTGGAAAGCCCTGGATGTCTACTTTCCAACGCCGTTGAGAGCGCGCCAATTGGACTCCTGTAGCTCCAGAAAATCCATTTCGAGTGCAGAGAGGTCAGGATCCAACAGCATCAGCAGTCCTTTTTCAGCCTAACTTAGATTTTTGCTCAGCTCCCTCAATTTCAGCCAGAAAATACCTGAAATCACAGAAAAACACACAAACTCATAGTAAAGTCCAGAAATATGATTTTTGCCTAAAAACTAATAATATTCTACTAAAAACTAATTAAAACATACTAAAATCTACATGAAATTACCCCCAAAAAGCGTATAAAATATCCGCTCATCACTTGTCAAAACCGAACTGGTGATCGAACCTGTCATATCACTGGTTTAACCGATTTACCCGGTCCTATGTAATTAAAAAATAAAGCATAGTAAAAAATTTTCACTAACAATTCAACAATTTTCGTTGCCTTCTATGGTCTCACCATGGGACCGGACCGGTCTAAGATTCGGTTTACCAGTTTGTCGGACGAACCGACCGGTCCGATCAAACTGGTCTGTTAGTCGAACCGGTCAGTCCGGTCGAACCAGCAAGTTCGGTCCTAATGTCCTGTCTGATCGGACCGGCTAGTCCGGTCCATATGGCCGATCCAGTCAAATTGGCCGGTTTGGTCGAACCAGCCGGTCCGGTTGAACTGGCCAATCTAGTCCAAATGGCTGCTCCAGTTGAACCGGCCATTCCAGTCTGATTTTATCAACACCGACAGAAAACACTACATTTCTCAGCCTACATGTTCACTTCATAATTAAACGTTAAACAATTACTAATTACATGCTATATTTTGCCTATTTACCATTGTCTTAACTATTTGTCCTAAACTCAAAACCCATGCACAAATCATACTTTCACAAATCTTAATTTAAATTAATGGCGCACCTGCATTTACCTATTGGAGAAACTCCAGTGCATGCATGGCCTCCAAATCTAATGACCGCATGAAACTCGGCTCCACAAACGGCTGCTGATTTGCTAGTACATTTGCCACATCTGCCACATCTGCCACCATAGCCTCGTCAGCTTGATCTTCGTCTACACCCGGATCAACGACCTCGTAGTTACTTTCGAACTCTTCTTCACTATCACTGTTGTAATCTTCCAATTCAATATCTCGGTCCGCTGCAGATTGGTCGAACTCGATATACAGTTCGATAAACGATATTCGCGACTGACTTTCAAGATACACTGAAAATACTTCTTGCATGCTCACTTCGTCGGTCACGTATTTCGTTTGAAATTGCACGAACCCACCAAAGACAGATATAAGATATCTGTACAGAATACACGACACTCTCCTAGATATTTGAGAATCCATCTTCTCACAAATGACACCTTTTAATTCTTCAAATGACAGTGTGAATGGAATAATAATATCTAACAGATTTTCACACACAAATTTCACTCCTTCTGATGTTTGTAATAAAATTTGGCCATGATAATACACTTTTAATCTTACTCTATCATCTATGATAATAGAAAAGAAGAGATCTACAAATGAAGTAGAAGAAGAGACCTGCAGAGAAGAGGTTTAGAGAGTTGTAGCACCGAAGAAGAAGAATGAAATGAGCTGCTCAGATTGGATGGGTACATATATATATATATATATATATATATATCACACTCAAATCGGACCATCCGACCGCATGCATGGCCATTCGAAATTTTTAGAACTAAAAAATCGGACGGTCCGATTACTAGATAGCCCGCCCAAAATTTTTGAAACCCAGAAATTGCTGGGTCCGATTTGGGTGCTCTACAATTTTTTTGAATGCAGTCCTCAAATCGGTAGGTTCGATTTCGTTGGGCAAAAAAAATAACCATCCGCATGCTACAAATCGCATGGTCCGACTTCCATACACGCAACATCACCACGCACAAATCGGACGGTCCGATTTGTGCCTCCTCACCCCTGCAAGAAATCGGACCTTCCGATTTTTCTCCGTCAACTAACCGCCGTCACACACTTGTTAAACACTTCTGAGCTCCATAAACGGGCATTACACCAAACCTTGCATCATATGCAAAAAAAATTAGCCTCTTTTGTATGCAATATTTTACAACCCTGTATATGATTTTATAATTAACTAAATGATTATTATATTACAAGTTCAAACAGCCATGGAATCAATTCAACAAGTCTAACACTATGTTTGTTTGAAGAGAAAATGGAAGGAAAGAAAATGGAGAAAAGAAAAGAGAAAAGAAAATGATTATTTTTCATTGTTTGGTTATGAAGAGGAAATGGAGAGAAAAGAAAAAAGGTGGAAAAAAACTGGTAGGACCCATTATTTTTTTTTCTCCAATGTTGAAAAAAAAGGGAGGGAAACTTATTTTCTCTCACAACTTCTAATATTACCCCTTCACTTTTTTCAATATATTTTATAATACAAAGATAAAGTTGTCTCTTTATAACATTTCTTTTCTTCTTATTTTTCTTTCATCCAAACACATCTAAAAAAAATAATAATTCATTTAATTTTTTTTTATTTCTTTCCTTTCAACCAAATATAATCTAAGTGAAACTCACAAATCGCCTTTTAAGATAATTTGCATGGATCAAATTAATTAAGAGTAGTACATATAAAAGAAGAAGTTCCAAACACAGGATTTACGCAACAAAACATTATTTATTTAGTATAATGAAATATATACAAATATGAAATATCTATGGTATATTATTATATTATTAATTTATGAATAAATATTCAAATTGTTTCTTAAGAAATTTTAAATTGGATATTTTGATCTTTATATTTTTTTTTTTATAAAAGTTTTGAAGAATTATTTGTCGGACAAATTAATCATTGCATCATTTTAAAGGGACTAATTTGTCTTAATATTGAGAATTTAATTATTTTATAATAAAATTTGTTAAAAATTTATTTATTCAATAAATATATAAAAAAATTAATTAAAAGTGACTCAAAGACTAATTTAATTTATTTAGTGAGAATAATTCTCAAAAACATATAAAAATAAAATTTTTGAAAATTAAGATGTTCTATCTAAAGTTTTTTATAGATTAAATTAGGTATTTATTTATAATTCATTCTCGATTATTGAATTATTCTTGAGCTCCTGCGGCAGAACGCTGATATTTGGCTGTTATAGATTAGGAAACTGACAATATTATTATGATTCTGTGGTATGCATGATTCATCATCATATAGTTTTATAAAATGATATATAATTAGGGAATACATTTGTTTTATTTGACCCATTTGACGCTGATCTTTGGCTGTATATAAAGTAGAAAACTGACATATATTATTACGATTCTGTGATATGCACGCCTCATCATCTTCTCTATAAAATATTATATAATTAGAAAATGCAGATTTTTTTTTTTTTATGGATGCAGAAGTGGTGTATTGGTTGGATATTGGCCAATAAAAATTATTGTCGAAGTATAGAACTCACGATCAATACGTCGGGAATGTGGTACCTGAGCAGGTGGCGACATGACGGCACTCCTTTAACACACCGGAAACGTGCTTCCTGTGATGTGGCGGCACTCCTTCAACACGTCAGGGACGTGCTGACTCACCACGTGAGGAGCGTGGTGCCTGGAGACCCATAAAGCACAGCAGAGATTTACGGAATTCCAATGCTGCTGCTGCACCACGCAGGAGCGTGTTGCAGGCTGCCTGCATGCAGGGGATAGCCCTCCGCCCTTCCGAGAACCAGCGAGCTTTCTCCTTCTTCTATATATATGCATTCTTCTTCTGCTATTGTTAATCAAATAGCTGCTGAAGCAAAGAAATTAGAGAAAAGGAAAGAAGTGTGGACTGTCTCGGTGTATAGGTTTATGATGAGAAGAGTGTAGTGAGTAGTAGTCAATAGTAGTGAGTTAGAAGTTTATAGGGTGAAAAAAATTTTTAGATTAAGGGATTAAAAAAAATGGTACGTAATTATATGGCGCTCGAAGAACATATTATTAACTATTTGGATCATTCTATTTATGTAAGTTGGCAAATTTTAATTTTTTTTGTATTTAAAGTTTATTTTTCAATCTGTGGGTGTCGCATCTGAGTCTGTCGGTGAATTTGAAACATATTCTGCATACTCGCTTCATCAGTGATCGGCATGGTATCAAACTGTATTAGACCATCAAAAACTACAACCGGATTTCGGTACAAAATTCTGCTCACTCTTATTAATGTACCATTCTCCATGCTTTGACAGAGGCCGTTCTGTAGCTCCGTTAACGTCATCGTGCATGGAACCACAAACGAAAACGGATTCTAGGACACAAATCTCACTCCCTCATGAGTATTATGTATTATCTCACCGTTGCGATACACCACCAAGTTTGCGGTGCCCTCCATTATACTAACAACAGTCTCAAAGAACACTGAAAAGACACTCAAATCTTATTCAGTATGCAAAACACCATCGAGCTCTGCCTTATATAGAGGGGTGCACCTAACACGCCCCCACGTGCTGCATGCCTCAACCAATCACGCTTTGACACGTGTCAGCACGCTCCCGCGTGCTGACTCAGCACGCCCCCACGTGCTGCATACTTGGACCAATCAATCTTCGACACGTCAGCACGCCTCCTGCGTGCTGACTCAGCACGTCAGCACGCCCCCTGCGTGCTAACTAAGCACGCCCCCTGTGTGCTGCCTAGTTGGCTCAACCACACCATGCCACACAGCTTCCACGCCCCCCACGTGATTCAGGCAACACGCTCCCTGCGTGTTGTGCTTTCATCTAACATGTCCACCTGTGTGTAATACATATAGTATCTCCATTTTTAGCCAATACGCCACAATATTTTCCATATCCAAATTATTCAGCCTAGAAAATGGATTTGATTTATTTGACCATTTTGCATTATTTCTATACATTTTTTTAATGTGGTATTATTTTTTATTAATAAAAAAATAAATAATATAATTTTAATTTACTTCATATTTTTTTTAAAGATTAAACATCCAATTCGATCTTTGTCTATTTTTATAAAAGATAAAGCAATTTTTATAAAAAAATATTTTGGCCTCAAACTTTTTTATTGAAACAATATGGTTTTTTATTAAAAAATTCGTTAAATAATAACAAAAATTAATTTTGTAGAGAATTTTATTTGTATTTGATGAAAATTTTAAATTCTCACAAACTATTAATAAGTTTATTTTTAATTTTTTTTACCAATAGTGGTTAAATAGAAAAAGAAATTTGATAGAAATGACATCATAAGACAAAAAAAATTACAGTACGAATATCTTTTAAAGAGAAAAAATAACATCGAATAAAAAATGAAAGAAGAGAACATTAATGCTGATGATATTAGTATTGGTGATAATGACGGTAGAAAAGATAACGATAATAATAAAATATGGTTACACAATAAAAATAATAGAGATAGAAATAATAATGATGAAAATGAAAAAAATTATAGTAATAGTAATCATAATTGATTATATTATTGAAAAGAATTTTGTGAAAATTTAAAACCTTCACACAATTAAAAAAATTTTAAATTTATTTTTGTTATTATTTAAAAGTTTTTTAATAAAAAAATTATATTATCTTAAAAATTAAAATAAAATAATTAAAGATCAAAATATCTATTTTTTAAAATAAAAATTATTGTATCCTTCATAAAGATGGATAAAAACAAAATTGAACCTTTATTCTTCAAAAGAACTTGTAAAATAGATTATATTCCATTTAGCAGAGGGTAATGCATATAATATGGATCCGTTGTTTGATGTGGCAAATTCAGAAAAATCTAGCCAATTGGAATAACATATGAAGAATATTTTAAATGATTAACTTTTACTGGTCCCTGGTTCTATATGTGTGAAAATTCTTTTTGACAAATGTATTGTTTTATCGGACTTGGAATTCTTATGTTTGTCCTATATTTATCTTCTCGAAGAAGTACTTGGTATACAGATAAGAATGCAGATTAGAAAAGAAATTATCCTAATTCAAAGATGAGCATATATATGATTATTAAAGAAGAGTTTGATTTTGACCGGATATATTCATTGCATGTCATATAGACATAGAGAGAGCTAGAACGAGTTAAATCTCAAAAGTAGTTTTTAAATTTGTATTCGAACTTTAAAGTGTTTTTTAAAATTAATAATTATTTAAATTTATTTTTGAAATTGTCATCCAAAATTTATAATAATTCTTAAAATAATTTCTGTCCATCTTTATTATTGTAGATGATTAAAACGACATCGTTTTGTATTATTAAAAAAAACACTTGAATCTCCTCTTTTTTTTCCCTTTCTCCTTCCTCTTTCTCTTTTCTTTCCGCTTTCGCTTCCTCTTTTTTTTTCTCTCTTATTCTCTGTTCTTTGGCTTCTCATCATCATCCCCCCACTGCCAACGAGCCACCACCAGAAGACACCTCCTCTCCGCCAGAAATGTTGCGGACCACCGACGCAACCCACAAGACCACCAAAGTTAAACACTTTTTCTCACAAGCTCGCTGTCGGCTGCCACCACCCTAGTGCCGCCGTCAAACCCAAACCGTCGCGACGTCTCCCTCTATCGTTCTTTCCCAAGCCGCCAGCCGCTAGCAACTTTAGAGACTACCCCACGACCCCTTCTTCTTCCCTTATCTTCCTATTCTTCTTCTCCTTGTTTTTCTCCTACCCTTCGCGCAAGACCAGCCATCGCTGCCACCACCCTGCGCTGCTGGCTTGCTCCTTCCCTTCGGCCTCAACATCACTCACAGAACACGACCCCCAACCTCTCCTTCCAACTTGCCAATCTCTTACTGATGCAGAGAAGCAGCATAATAGAAGATAGCGAAAAAAGGTACAAGCACAAAAGGCTTATCATTTTTTTCTTTTTCTTTGCGTATTTGATGAAGAAAGCGAGAAGGCCAAGAAGCGAAAAATGATTGTAAGAGGTGAAAAGTGCATACTTTGGTGAAAAGGGAGGAAAAGTTGAAACGGACATTGGTGAGTGACCGGAGAGGTATGCCGGAGATCAGAGGGAAAGGGATAGTAAGCGTTGGAGAAGGGGAAGGGGAGACGTCATTTTAATTCTTTTTAATGGCAATGATGAATGGAAATTATTTTAGGGACTACTATGAGTCTCGGAGGGCAATTTCGAAAACGAATTTGACTAATTATTGATTTCAGAGATCACTTTGAGGCTCGAGTGCAAGTTCAGGGACTACTTTGAGATTTAACTCGAGTTAGAACTACATAAAATGACACAAACAAACTGTTTATAATTTTTTCTTTAAAATGCATTGTGTTTTTTTAACTATTAAATTATTTAATAATAAAGATTATTTATTATATTAAATTATATCAAAATTAAACATTATAATGAGCATGTCATTAAAAAACTATTTATTTATATATATTTAAACAAAAAATTAAATATATTATATTGATTTTCAAATATATATTTTTTTGCCAAAGATATTTTTTATTGATTAAATAAAAAATAGGTTGGAATACTTGTTAACACATTACATAGTGAGCAGAGATATTCCAAAAAATATGATAAGACAATTAAACTTTTTGAAAAAGATGAAAAAAAAAATAAAAAAAAAAGAATGAAGAGAAAACTCGTGATTAGAAATAAAAAAACTCTTCAGTCATGTCTTTTGTTGGGTGTTGGAGTGGTGTCTTTAGAATTCTTCTGCTAACTTGAATGCTTAACTTCATATCTCCCCATTTTTCTTTCTTTGTTGCTCGAAGACTAGCTCGTTCTTTGCAAATCACATCTGTCAGAGTAAATAAGCGATTTGTCGGGCGCTTCTTGTCACAAAGTCTAGTTGATTCGATGTTCATTTCTATTATTTGATGCCACTAGTTCCAGGCTTTCAGGTTGGGGTCTCTGAGATGGCACTTGCAACTGAAGAATTATTCCAAACATCTTCTAATTTCAGGCAGAGCACTATGGTATAGAGAATAGTTTCTAGCAACACTCAACATCGTATCGGTGGCACACGTCTTCAATTTGAGATATTCCTTCATGAATTTTGACTAGAACTACAATTCCTTTATGAACTAATTTTCAAATAAAAGTTTTAAATTTTGAGGCTACTATTAACTTGATGATGCTCTTTCAAATATCGGTCTTTGAGTATCGGGGATGAAGGCTTTTCAACGGTGGATAGAAGAATTGGTAAGCGATGGAATAACCTAATTTTATTGTGTAATTTTTTAATTTTTCTCTGCACTAATAAATTAATCCTTCCTCTTGTGAAATAGGAATCTGGAGTATCTGTTGAGTGATTTCAGGAGAGAAATTATTCATAACTAGTTAGTGGTTCTAAGTTTCATCTGCATTTATTAGATGGTGAATTCAAGTAAGAGACTTATCCTTAAACTCAGTAGTTATAATTCTTAAAGGTGGTTGATCCCAAACCATGGGTCCTCTCTGATTTTGGTTGATCCATATGTATAGTAACATTCCATTTAACTCCTTTTTCTAACACTCTTAAAAGCACGGTAGCCTTTTCTTCAATTTCAAAATCTTTTACTTTTATAGGTAGAAAAAATGTCCTAATTTTACTGATATAGATGAGGACTTATTGAATCAATGTCTACCTTCTTGTACTGAAACTGTGAAGAAAATGTCATTTTATGCTAGCATTTTCTTTCCTCTGTTATCAATCTTTTTTCTTGAAACTTTTCTATCCTCCTCAGAACTCCAATAAGCTTTGCTAAATCCATGATGGTCTGACCCCATATTTAACATCCATAAAAGAAGTATATCTAAAATATTTATTTTTATAGATTTTGCTTAGTAATGAATGAGGCATGGTTAATAATTGCCATCCATGTTTAGCAAGCATAGCTAGATTGAAAGCTTTCAAGTTCTTAAACTCCAATCCATCATAATTTTTCTCCTTGGTTAGGTGTCCCAACTAATCTTGTGTATTTGATCTCATTTTTTCTTTGTCCCTACCATAACTACATTATTATGCTACGCAACTCATCTATTAATGTGCCTGGTAATTTAAAGTAGCACAAAGTGTATATCGGTATAGTAGAACCCACTGCCTTGATCAATACTTTCCTTCCACTTGTAGACATATAGGATTTCTTCTAATTTAGAAGTTGATGAATCTAATTCACTACCCCTTTTAAAAATTTAGTGAATCAGTTCTTTTGGTAAGCGCACCAAAATTATCGCCAAGTAATAACCCACAGTAGAGTGTGATCGTATCCACAGAAATTGGCAAATCCAAGCAATTTTAATTGATTGATGAATTAGTCAAGTGGATCAATAAGATTGTGAAGTGCAAAATTGTAAATAGCATAAATGTAAATGACTAGAATGTAAAGAAAAGCAATAAAGTGCAGAATTAAAAATTGCAGAATGTAAAGTGTTGAATCATAAATGAATTGAAAGTAAATGAGAATGGGGAATTGCTGAATGTAAAATTAAGCTATAAAGAAATGGATAGATGAGAATGGGAAAATTCATTGAGATTGGGAGATGTTGTCTCTTTGGATCAAATCTAGCTTAGATCTTCTTCAATCATGCTACTCACTGACCTCTTGGCAATCATGATTGATTGAGCCCCAATCCCTTGGTGGCTTAATCTCTCAGATCTTAATCAATAGCCAATTCCTTGGTCTAATTGCTCATGAAGAGAGATATGCTTGGTCCCTGATTATACCACACACCCTTGTAGGTCCAAGTAGAGGGGGATTATATGTCACGTATTCCATCACCAAAACCCAAAATCTACTCAAATGTGAGAAGGGATTTCAAGTATGGTTTCATGTTTCCTTTTCCAAGGTTCCCATGAAACCCAATTGCATTCAATCTCTTTCCCAAGATGATTGAACACTAAGCATTAAGAACGAAATTCCTCCTAGCAAATCAAGAGAAGATGAAGAGAAAAAGAATTTCACTATTATCAATTCATCAAGTACAACAGAGCTCCCTCTCTCAATGAGAGGGAAGTTAGCTACTCATAGCTTGAAAAGTACTCAAAGGTGGAGTGTAAAAGTGGATCTAGAACTAACTACTTAACCCCTCTTCAATACTCTTTGGGGGTATTTATACTACTCCTAGTGAAAATAAAGAAATTACAAAAGTGAAAAAGGAAAAATTACATTTTGAAGGGAAAGAAAACACTCAATAAACATGACTCCTTAGATGGCGTGTGGCTGGTGCTTCATCGGTGTGTCACGTGCCCCTCAAAATGGCTTGGCGTGCCACGCTCAATTCTTCGAGTGGCACGCTCGTCCCTTGTCAACCTTGGTGTGCCACGCCTTTGAACTCAAGTGGCACGCCATAGTGGCATTCTTGTGTTGGCGTGCCACGCCTTCGAGCTCAAGTGGCACGCCCTTTGATTTTTCCACTTCGTTTGCCTCTGGAAACTTGAACTAGCATGGCACGGGCGTGCCCTTGTTATGTGCTTGGCTAATCTTCTCTAGAAAGTTACACTGGCGTGGCACGCCCAGGGTCTGGCGTGCCACACCCCTTTGTGAGTGAGTGGTTCCTCTGTTTGGCGTGCCACGCCACGAACTCAAGTGGCACGCCCCAATGATGCTTTAGCCTCTGAATGACATTGGCGTGCCACGCCTGGTTGCTCAAGTGGCACGCCTAAATGAAGAATAGTGATTGGCGTGACACGTCTTCGATACCAAGTGGCACGCCCCATGTAATTGGTCTCTTCCACCCTCTCTGGAAACTTATACCAGCGTGCCACGCCTAAAGGTTGGCGTGCCACGCCCATGATCTTGTCTCGCTCCAGTAAGTGGCGTGCCACGCCTTGGCCTTCATGTGGCATGCCAAAGTGACTTTTTGGAACTGGCGTGCCACGCCTTCAACACCAAGTGGCACGCCCAAGTGAGGTTGAGAGGTTGGCGTGCCACGCCATGCTGCTCAAGTGGCACACCCAAGTTTCAATTGCCTTCAGCCCCTTCTCTAGATCATTGTACCAGCGTGCCACGCCATGCTGCTCAAGTGGCATGTCCATGTATTTGTGCACTCTTCAAGCTTGGCGTGCCACGCCTTGGTCTTCAACTGGCACGCCTAAGTGACTTTTTGGAGCTGGCGTGCCACGCTTTCGACACCAAGTGGCACGCTGTAGTGGAGATTCTTCTTGAGGTAGTGAATTGGCGTGCCACGCCTTCGACTTCAAGTGGCACGCCCATAGTAGTTGATGAGTCAGGCGTGCCACGCCCACCCTGGCGTGCCACGCCCCTTTTGTGTCCTCCGTTTTACTCTCTGATATTTTGTACTAGCGTGCGACGCCTAGTCCCTAGCGTGCCACGCCCACATGCATGCTTGGATCTCCCTTCTAGAATTTAGTACTGGCGTGCCACGCTTAGCTCCTGGCATGCCACGCCAGTGCATTTTTGTGGCGTTTGCCCCTGAGTGACACGTCAGTCTCACACGCCCAGCTTCTTGTTTGTCTTCTTCCCATTTTTGATACCTTTTTCACCTGCAATTCAGCATAACTCATCTCAAAGTAGTGTACCATAATATTCATCAATTAATGCATAAATTGTACTGATCAAATGAGATTTGTGCTCTTTTATGGTCTTCTTTATGCAAGAAAGAAGGGTAGATGATATAAGTCATCAGAAGTCTTTTTGCAAATTTGTCTTTCAAATAGGAGAATATTTTCTTCTTTGATCTATGAATTATGGAGAGCAAACCCAAGTATTTATCTTGGGTCGCTATATTTGGAATCCCTAGCAGTTCAACCAACTCCTCTTTCGTCAGGTCAGGAGTATTCTTACTGAAAAAATTGCAAAATTGACTAGATTGATCCTCTGCCTACTTAGGTTGTCATATAGTTGTAGTGTATCCAGTAAGTTATTGCAACTTTGAGTAGTGGCTTTACAAAATAATAGAGTCATCTACAAAAAGGAGATGATTGATAAGCAAATATCTACTATTCAGTCGAAGCTCCTGATAAAGGTTATTCTGTTCTCCCTTGTAAATCAGAAAGGGCAATCCTTCTACATAAATAAAAAAAATATGCAGATAAGGGGTCCCCTTGCTAGAACCCCATATTTAGTTTGAAAATCAGAGGGTGTATCATTCATAATAATAGAATAAGATATTGTAGATATGGGAGCCTTCATCCAATCAATCCATCTTGCACACAACCCCAATTTAGCCATCATAAACCACACAAAACTTAATTCTATCCTAACACAGGCCTTACTCATTTCAACCTTTAGTGTCATAGCATGACTACCATAGGTTTTAATTTTAAGAAAATGCATCATTCATAAACAATTAAAATATTATCACTTATGAGCCTTACCTAGATAATTGAACTATAGTTATCACTAATAATTAAATTCATAAGGGGCTGTAATCTATGTACCAATACCTTATAGATTATTTTGTAGAAGACGATGTTAAGGGAGATTGGACAAATTTGATTCATAGTGCAGCATTTGGTACTTTAGATGATAAGTATATTTAGGTATGATTGAACCCTTTTAGAATACCACATCCTCCAAAGAAGCTTCTCACAGCTCTATAAACATCAGTTGTAATAATACCCCAATAAAAGTGATAGAATTTTTTATGTGTTCGCATCATTAGTTATTTTTCTTGCTTTAATTCATTATTTTCTTAGGTTTAATTACAGTTTTATCTTTTAATTTTGTCACTTTTAAGTATCTTGTGCTATTAAGGTATTTGCTAAGTGTTTTCAAGAAATTATAATCAAAAGAGAGGTAAATCAAGTAGCAAAGAGAGGTTAATGAAAGAGCAAAACTTAGCATGAAGAATGGAAAGCCAAGAACGTACGAGTCAAGCCATGCACCTAAGCAGAGGACTTTGAATGCCATACTCGAGGGCGTGCCACGCCCGAACATTATCGCCTGGGAAAGGGCATGCGACGCCTTGAAGGAGAAATGCTTTGCGTGTCATGCCATGCCCTAGGCATGCCATACCCAATGAATTATAGCAAGTGCATGCCACGGGACAATCCAAGTGTGCCATGCCTTGGCAAGGCCAAGCCTCTGGAAGTATATCAACAAGAAGGGCGTGCCACGCCCTAGTCAATTTGAACCCCTGGGAGCCATTCAAATTCAAGAGTGTACCACGTGAAGAAGGGAGCGTGCCACACCCTAGCCAAGAACTGGGCATGCCACGCCCTAGCCTAATTCAAGCCCTGGGAGTATTTTTCCAATTCAAGCGTGCCACGAGAAGTTTGGGCATGCCACACTAGCCCCAAAATTTTCCTTGTCTAGTATTGATTTATCATAAGCCCAACCTTGAATATTTGGTTTTAATTTAAAGATTAAAGAAGATTCTGTAGTTAATTAGTTTTGAATTTCTTTTGATTATGTTTTGAAATTTAAGCTTTGAATTAGTTAGAGATTATTTTAATTATTCTGATTAAGATAAGATTAGAATTAGAATTTGAATTAGAAGAAACCTAGGTATAATAAGTGAATTACATTCATAGAGAAAGACACCTAGTTTTCTTCACAAACTTTTCATCTTTGTGTTTTTGCAATCTCCATGAGTCACTAATTCTTTATCAAAGGGTTAAGAGCTCTGTTTTTGTTTTCTATAAATTATTAATCTAAGTTTTCTTCTATTTTAAAGCTTGCATTGATCTGTTTATGATTGAGTATTTTGTTCTTCATCCTTAAAGGATTAGTAGTGCCGACAGGTATGCTAATCCTGTTTTAAATTCGTTTACTGACTCAACAGAGATTATATCTGAATTGTGCTTGAAAACTCTTTCACATGGCTTTCTAGATTGACTAGACATAGCATTTTTAATGTGTGCGACACAATACATAATTTTTTATTACCCTAATGTTAAATACGTGACATATAATTCAAATTAGGACGATTTTCGAAAATTGTGTTTCTGCATAAGATTCAATTGGATAGGAATAGTTTGGATAAGTGACATATAATCCGACCCGAGGACTATTCTTATATCATATGAGGAATTGAATAAGTTTTTGCACTTAACCTTTTCGGTTAATCAATTGACCAAGATATTAGCTGTTGATTAATTGAGGAGAAACCGAGTAACCAAGACGTTAGAAATCGGTTAATTAAGATTCGTCGTGAACGATCCTTGCTTGCTTTGAATAGAGAAAACATAGTTTGATTCTTCTAAATACTTAAGCATCTCCAAAACCCTTAGCTTTCCCATCCTATATAGTTTCCTCCAACAATCCTCGTACTGCCTCAAGCCATTCAACACCCAAGCTTTCAAGTTTCTTCAAGCCCTTTACTTTTCCAACAAGTCTTCAAGATTTCAGCATTCAACAATTTTAGATTTTATTGATCTAATTAATAGTTTAATTTGATATTTGTGTGCTCAATGCGTTAATCCTCGTGGGATCTATATCTACTCACTTGGTATTACTTGAACGATCCGGTGCACTTGCTGGTATCATTAGCTTCACTTTTTGCTCATCAAGTTTTTGGCGCCGTTGTCGAGGATTAATTGAGATTGACATCATATTTTGGGTTAAATTACTAAATTAGATCCTAGTTTTATTTTTGTTTTCATTTTTATTTAATTTCTTTTCACTATTAGGGTTTTTATTGAGTTTTGTATTCTTTTAGCACTAGGGTTTTATAGATTTTACTATTTATTCAAGCACTGTGCCTTTGAAATTAAGTTTGGTATTGTCTATTGGTATTATTAATTCATCTTCTATTGTCTTATTTTAAGTTTCTTCCCACTGGTGCCTTGATTTGTCTCTTTTATTCATGCAGGGAAGTGACAATCCTAAAGAGTCTTGTCAATATGACTTTAAAATTGAAGGGAGTGATAATTCTGAAGACTCATTTTAATACGATCCTGAAATTGATCAGACTCTATTTCGATTAAGAAAAGAAGCAAGAGCCAATAAAGAAGAAGAGAGAAAAAAGATGGCTGAAGGGAAAAATAATGCAAAGAGGACTCTTTGAGATTTCACCACTCTCACCACTGATAGTTGTGGTAGTAGCATAGTGCAATTGGCTATTGAGGCCAATAATTTTAAGTTGAAGCCTTCTCTCATTCAAATGGAACAGTGAGACCAATTCAGTGGCAACCGCAATAGGACCTGAATGTGCACATATCAAGTTTTCTGCAGATATGTGACACAGTCAAGAGTAATGAAGTCTTCGTAGAGGCCATAAGACTAAGGTTGTTCCCATTCTCCTTTAGAGATAGAGCCAAGAAATGGCTACAATCTCAATCCTTGGGGAGTATAACAACTTGAAATGACATGGTAAACAAGTTCCTGACCAAGTACTTTCCTCCAAAAAAGCTAGCAAGATGAGGAATGATATTCACATGTTCACTCAAAAAGAGGGAGAATTACTCTATGATGGAGAGATATAAAGAGAAGCTAAGGAAGTATCCCCATCATGCCTTCCTTGAATGGTTGCATCTTCACACATTCTATGATGGAGTGTGGTGCACGAAATTGCAATAACACTTTTGCAATCCCGCACAACTAACCAGCAAGTGCACTGGGTCGTCCAAGTAATACCTTGCGTGAGCAAGGGTCGATCCCACGGAGATTGTCGGCTTGAAGCAAGCTATGGTTATCTTGTAAATCTTAGTCAGGATATCAGAAATTATCAGGATTGATTGTAAAAAGCAAAAGAACATGAAATGGTTACTTGTATTGCAGTAATGGAGAATAGGTTGAGGTTTGGAGATGCTCCATCTTCTGAATCTCTGCTTTCCTACTGTCTTCTTCATCAAACACGCAAGCCTCCTTCCATGGCAAGCTCATGTAGGGTTTCACCGTTGTCAATGGCTACCTCCCATCCTCGCAGTGAAAGCTAATGCACGTACTCTGTCACAGTACTGCCAATCACCGGTTTGGTTCCCTCCCCTACCGGAATAGAATCCCTCTTTTGCGTTTGTCACTAACGCCCAGTAGGTTACAGGTTTGAAGCACGTCACAGTCATTCAATCATTGAATCCTACTCAGAATACCACAGACAAGGTTTAGACCTTCCGGATTCTCTTGAATGCTGCCATCAGGTCCTGCCTATACCACGAAGATTCCGATTAAAGAACCCAAGAGATAACTACTCAATCTAAGATAGAACAGAGGTGGTTGTCAGGCATGTGTTCATAGTTGAGAATGATGATGATTGTCACGGATCATCACATTCATCCGGATTAAGAACAAGTGTTATCTTAGAATCGAAGCAAGCATGATTGAATAAGAAACAGTAGTAATTGCATTAATCCATCAAGACACAGCAGAGCTCCTCACCCCCAACCATGGGGTTTAGAGACTCATACTGTAGAAAGAAACGTGTACAAAATGTTATGGGGTCATAAGGTACGGATACAATGTCAAAAGATCCTATAAGTAGTAAAAGCTAGTATCCTAAGGTTTACAGAATTGAGTAAATGACAGAAAAATCCACTTCCGGGCCCACTTGGTGTGTGCTTGGGCTGAGCAATGAAGGAATTTCGTGTAGAGACCTTTTCTGGAGTTAAACGCCAGCTTTCATGCCAGTTTGGGCGTTTAACTCCAAATTTTATTCCAGTTCCGGCGTTTAACGCTGGAATTTCTGTAGGTGACTTTGAGCGCCGATTTGGGCCATCAAATCTTGGGCAAAGTATGAACTATTATATATTGCTGGAAAGCCCAGGATGTCTACTTTCCAATGCCGTTGAGAGCGCGCCAATTGGGCTTCTGTAGCTCCAGAAAATCCACTTCGAGTGCAGGGAGGTCAGAATCCAACAGCATCTGCAGTCCTTTTCAGTCTCTGGATCAGATTTTTGCTCAGGACCCTCAATTTCAGCCAGAAAATACCTGAAATCACAGAAAAACACACAAACTCATAGTAAAGTCCAGAAAAGTGAATTTTAACTAAAAACTAATAAAAATATACTAAAAACTAACTAAAAGATACTAAAAACATACTAAAAACAATGCCAAAAAGCGTACAAATTATCCGCTCATCACAACACCAAACTTAAATTGTTGCTTGTCCCCAAGCAACTGAAAATCAAAATAGGATAAAAAGAAGAGAATATACTATAGACTCCAAAATATCACAGAAACATAGCTCCAATTAGATGAGCGGGACTAGTAGCTTTTTGCCTCCGAACAGTTTTGGCATCTCACTCTATCCTTTGAAGTTCAGAATGATTAGCATCTATAAGAACTCAGAACTCAGATAGTGTTATTGATTCTTCTAGTTAAGTATATTGATTCTTGAACATAGCCAGTGTATGAGTCTTGGCTGTGGCCCAAAGCACTCTGTCTTCCAGTATTACCACCGGATACATACATGCCACAGACACATAATTGGGTGAACCTTCTTGGATTGTGACTCAGCTTTGCTAAAGTCCCCAATTAGAGGTGTCCAGGGTTCTTAAGCACACTCTTGTTGCCTTGGATCACAACTTTATTTCCTTCTCTCTTTTTTTTCTTTTCTCTTTCTTTTTCTTCCTTTTTTTTTCGAAATTTTTTTTTTGAATATTCACTGCTTTTTCTTGCTTCAAGAATCAATTTGATGATTTTTCAGATCCTCAATAACAGTTCTCTTTTTCCATCATTCTTTCAAGAGCCAACAAATTTAACATTCTTAAAACAACAAATTCAAAAGACATATGCACTGTTCAAGCATTCATTCAGAAAACAAAAAGTATTGTCACCACATCAAACTAATTCAACTAGTTTCAGAGATAAATTTCGAAATCCTGTACTTCTTGTTCTTTTGTGATTAAAGCATTTTTCTTTTAAGAGAGGTGATGGATTCATAGGACATTCATAGCTTTAAGGCATAAACTTTATTAATTTTATTAATTATGAACTAAGAACGAGACTCAAATATAGATATAAGATGAAACTAAAAAAAATAGAAAATAATAAAGAAAAAACGCAAACATAGGCTCCTAATGATAGAGGTTTTCACAGAGTTAGAACTCAACAACCTTGATTTTGAGAAGTGGATGCTCCCTCAGCTTGAGAGGAGAGCTTTTGGCGTTTCATCTCTTGAATTTCACGCCCCTGCTTCTCTTGTTCCTTCCATTGTCTTCTTGGTGATTGGATGTTCAATGGGTATGAATTCATCTTCTTCTATCTTCACCCCAGCCTCTTTACAGAGCAAGGAGATCAAGCTTGGGTAAGCCAATTTGGTTACAGTGGAATTCCTATTTACAATTGTGTAGATCTCACAGGCAATCATATGATGAACCTCTACTTCTTTTCCAAGCATAATGCAATGAATCATCACTGCTCTCTTGATGGTGACCTCAGAACGGTTGCTAGTGGGCAATATGGAACGCCCAATGAAGTCTAGCCAACCTCTTGCAATTGGCTTGAGGTCTCCCCTCTTGAGTTGGTTTGGGACACCCTTTGAATTGGTTATCCACTTAGTCCCAGGGAGGCATATGTCCTCTAGAACTTGATCCAACCCCTTATCTACTCTCACCATCCTCCTATTAAAGGAATCAGGATCATCTTGCAGTTGAGGCAACTTGAAGATTTCTCTTATTTTGTCCAGATGGAAGTATATAACTTTCCCTCTGACCATGGTTCTATAGGTATGGTAAGCAGTTCCAGTCATTCTCTGCTTATCTGTTAGCCACAGATTTGAGTAGAATTCCTGAACCATGTTCCTTCCAACCTTTGTTTCAGGATTGGTTAGAACTTCCCATCCTCTGTTTCGAATTTGCTCTTGGATCCCCGGATATTCATCTTCTTTCAGATCAAATTTAACTTCCGGGATCACTGACCTCAGACCCATTATTTTATGATAATGGTCTTCATGTTCTTTGGTTAAGAACTTCTCTTCATTCCAAAGATTCTTTGGATTATTCTCTTTCTTGCCTCTTAAATTGCTTTGTTTTCCCTTAGGAGCCATGATATTGATGAATCTTGGCTTAGTGATCACGGAAAAGCACACCAAACTTAGAGGTTTGCTTGTCCTCAAGCAAAATAAAAGAGAGAAGAGAGGGGGAGGAAGAGGAAATTCGAATGGTGTGGTGGAATGAGGGAGCCAAACGTGAATTTATAAGGTGGGGAGGGGAGTTTTCGAAAAAAGAGAGAGAGATTTGAAAAGATATGGACAGAAATTGAGAAAAGGGTGAGTTTTTGAAGAAGATTTGGAATTAATTTGAAATAGATTTGAAGAATGGTTTTGATTTGTGAAGATTTGAAAGTGAATGATGAAGGGTTGAAGTGCATTTATGTAGAAGAGTATGGTTAAAAAGAGGAAAGTTTGAAAAAAATTGAGTTGAAAACAAAAATGTGGTCCCCCCACCTTTCTGGCGTTAAACGCCCAGAATGGCACCCATTCTGGCGTTTAACGCCCATTTGCTACCCTTTTTGGGCGTTTAACGCCCAGCCAGGTGCCCTGGCTGGCGTTAAACGCCAGAAATCCTTTGTCACTGGGCGTTTTTACAAAACGCCCAGGATGCTGCACACCTGGCGTTAAACGCCCAGAATGGTGCCCATTCTGGCGTTTAACGCCCAAAATGGCACCATTCTGGCGTTTAACGCCCAAAATGCCCCTTACTGGCGTTTTTTTCGCCAGTAAGCTCATTTTCTCTGCTTTTTGAGCTGAATCCTTCTGTAACTCTGTGAATTCCTTCATTTTTGATACTTGCCTCTGTAAGAACTAATCATACAACCTTCTAATGACTGGGTTGCCTCCCAGCAAGCGCTTCTTTACTGTCTTTAGCTGGACTTTCACTGAGAATCACTCAAGTCTCAGTTTTGAGCATTCCTGCTCAAAATTTCCTTCAAGATAGTGCTTGATTCTCTGTCCATTAACAATGAACTTCTTGTCAGAATCAATATCCTGAAGCTCAACATATCCATATGGTGATACTCCTGTAATCACATACGGACCCCTCCACCGGGACTTGAGTTTTCCTGGAAACAGTTTGAGCCTGGAGTTGAAGAGCAGAACTTTTTGTCCTGGCTTAAAGACTCTGGTTGACAATCTCTTGTCATGCCACTTCTTTGCCTTTTCCTTATAAATTTTTGCATTTTCAAAGGCATTGAGTCTGAACTCCTCTAGCTCATTTAGCTGGAGCAGTCTTTTCTCACCAGCTAACTGTGCATCCATGTTTAGGAATCTGGTTGCCCAGTAGGCTTTATGTTCCAGTTCCACAGGCAAATGACAGGCCTTCCCATACACCAGTTGGTATGGAGAGGTGCCTATAGGAGTCTTGAATGCTGTTCTGTATGCCCACAGAGCATCATCCAAGCTCTTTGCCCAATCCTTTCTTCGGGCTATCACAGTCCGTTCTAGGATTCTTTTAGCTCTCTGTTAGAGACTTCAGCTTGCCCATTTGTCTGTGGATGATACGGAGTTGCCACTTTATGGCTGATTCCATATCTAACCATAGCAGAGTATAGCTGTTTATTGCAGAAATGAGTGCCCCCATCACTGATTAGCACTCTGGGGACGCCAAACCTGCTGAAAATGTTTTTCTGGAGGAATTTCAGCACGGTCTTGGTATCATTAGTGGGTGTAGCAATTGCTTCTACCCACTTAGATACATAGTCCACTGCCACCAGAATGTAAGTGTTTGAGTATGATGGTGGGAATGGCCCCATGAAGTCAATTCCCCATACATCAAACAATTCTATCTCTAATATTCCTTGTTGAGGCATGGCATATCCGTGAGGCAGGTTACCAGCTCTTTGGCAACTGTCACAGTTACGCACAAACTCTCGGGAATCCTTATAGAGAGTAGGCCAGTAGAAGCCGCACTGGAGAACTTTAGTGGCTGTTCGCTCACTTCTAAAATGCCCTCCATACTGTGATCCATGGCAGTGCCATAGGATCCTTCGTGCTTCCTCTCTGGGTACACACCTGCGGATCACTCCGTCAGCACATCTCTTAAAGAGATATGGTTCATCCCAAAGGTAGTACTTGGCATCTGAAATTAGTTTCTTTCTCTGCACATAACTGTACTCTTTGGGTATGAACCTCACAGCTTTATAGTTTGCAATATCTGCAAACCATGGAGCTTCCTGAATGGCAAAGAGTTGCTCATCTGGGAAAGTCTCAGAGATCTCAGTAGAAGGGAGGGACGCCCCAGCTACTGGTTCTATCCGGGACAGATGATCCGCCACTTGGTTCTCTGTCCCTTTTCTGTCTCTTATTTCTATATCAAACTCTTGCAGAAGCAACACCCATCTTATAAGTCTGGGTTTTGAATCCTGCTTTGTGAGTAAGTATTTAAGAGCAGCATGGTCAGTGTACACAATCACCTTTGATCCCACTAGGTAGGATCTAAACTTGTCAATGGCATAAACCACTGCAAGCAACTCTTTCTCTGTGGTTGTGTAATTCTTCTGTGCATCATTTAGAACACGGCTAGCATAATAAATGACATGCAGAAGTTTGTTATGCCTCTGTCCCAACACTGCACCAATGGCATGATCACTGGCATCACACATTAATTCAAATGGTAATGCCCAATCTGGTGCAGAGATGACTGGTGCTGTGACCAGCTTAGCTTTCAGGGTCTCAAATGCCTGCAAACACTGTGTGTCAAACACAAATGGCGTGTCAGCAGCTAGCAGGTTACTCAAAGGTTTAGCAATTTTCGAAAAATCCTTGATAAACCTTCTATAGAATCCTGCATGCCCAAGAAAGCTTCTGATTGCCTTAACATTGGCAGGTGGTGGTAATTTTTCAATTACCTCTACCTTTGCCTTATCCACCTCTATCCCCCTGCTTGAAATTTTGTGCCCAAGGACAATTCCTTCAGTCACCATAAAGTGACATTTCTCCCAGTTTAAAACCAGGTTAGTCTCTTGGCATCTTTTCAGGACAAGTGATAGGTGGTTAAAACAGGAGCTAAATGAGTCTCCATATACTGAAAAGTCATCCATGAAGACTTCCAGAAATTTCTCTACCATATCTGAGAAGATAGAGAGCATGCACCTTTGAAAGGTTGCAGGTGCATTGCACAGACCAAAAGGCATTCTCCTATAGGCAAACACGCCAGAAGGGCATGTGAATGCTGTTTTCTCTTGGTCTTGAGGATCTACTACAATTTGGTTGTAGCCTGAGTAGCCATCCAAAAAGCAGTAGTAGTCATGACCAGCTAGTCTTTCTATCATTTGGTCTATGAATGGTAAAGGAAAATGATCCTTTCTGGTGGCTGTATTGAGTCTTCTGTAGTCAATACACATGCGCCACCCTGTGACTGTCCTTGTAGGAACCAGTTCATTTTTTTCATTATGAACCACTGTCATGCCTCCCTTTTTGGGAACAACTTGGACAGGGCTCACCCAGGGGCTATCAGAAATAGGATAAATAATCCCAGCCTCCAGTAATTTAGTGACCTCTTTCTGCACCACCTCCTTCATGGCAGGATTTAGCCTCCTCTGTGGTTGGACCACTGGTTTGGCATTATCCTCCAATAGGATCTTGTGCATGCATCTAGCTGGGCTAATGCCCTTAAGATCACTTATGGACCACCCAAGAGCTGTCTTGTGTGTCCTTAGCACTTTAATCAGTGCTTCCTCTTCCTGTGGATTTAAAGCAGAGCTTATAATCACTGGAAAAGTGTTACCCTCTCCTAGAAATGCATATTTCAGGGATGGTGGTAGTGGTTTGAGTTCAGGCTTAGGAGGTTTATCCTCCTTCTGAGGAATTTTCGAAAATTCCTTTGCCTCCTCTGGCTCTTCCTGATCAGTTTGAGTATCCTTGAAGATGTCCTCAAGCTCTGATTCTAGGCTTTCAGCCATATTGATCTCTTCTACCAGAGAGTCAATAATGTCAGCACCCATGCAGTCCTCTGGTGTGTCTGGATGTTGCATAGCTTTTACAGCATTCAACTTGAACTCATCCTCATTGACTCTCAAGGTTACTTCCCCCTTTTGTACATCAATGAGAGTTCGTCCAGTTGCTAGGAAAGGTCTTCCTAGAATGAGAGTTGCACTTTTGTGCTCCTCCATTTCCAGCACCACAAAGTCAGTTGGAAAGGCAAATGGCCCAACCTTGACAATCATGTCCTCTATTATGCCTGATGGGTGTTTAATAGAGCCATCAGCAAGTTGGAGGCATATCCTGGTTGGTTTGACTTCTCCAATCAACCCAAGCTTTCTGATAGTGGATGCAGGTATTAAATTGATACTTGCTCCAAGATCACATAAGGCTATCTTGGTGTAAGTGCCTTCCAATGTGCATGGTATCAGAAAGCTTCCAGGATCTTGAAGCTTTTCTGGTAAGCTTTTTAGAATGACTGCACTGCATTCTTCAGTGAGAAACACTTTTTCAGTTTCTCTCCAGTCCTTCTTATGACTTAAGATCTCTTTCATGAACTTAGCATAAGAAGGTATTTGCTCAAGTGCCTCTGCAAAAGGAATCTTTATTTCAAGAGTCCTTAAATAATCTGCAAAGCGGGCAAATTGCTTATCCTGTTCCGCTTTGCGGAGTTTCTGAGGATAAGGCATCTTGGCTTGATATTCTTCAACCTTAGATGCTGCAGGTTTATTCCGTACAGAAGTGGTTGAAGAAGCCTTGTTAGGGGGATTACTGTCAGCACTCTCAGGTGTTTGATCCTCCCTTGGCGTTTGGACGCCAGAATTGGGTGGAAAATG
This sequence comes from Arachis stenosperma, assembly GCF_014773155.1. Taxonomy (NCBI): domain Eukaryota; kingdom Viridiplantae; phylum Streptophyta; class Magnoliopsida; order Fabales; family Fabaceae; genus Arachis; species Arachis stenosperma. The sequence continues at coordinate 121,880,828 of NC_080380.1, read as the reverse complement.
GGCGTTTAACGCCAACTTTTCCCCCTTTTCTGGCGTTTGAACGCCAGAACTGGGCAAGGAATGGGCGTTTAACGCCAGTTTTCCTTCCCTTTCTGGCGTTTGAACGCCAATATTCCTCTCTGGGCTCTTACTGTCCTCAGAGGGATTTTTAACAGTGGTTTGACTGTCCTCTGTCAATTGTTCCTTGTTTGGCTTTTTGCTCTTTTGAGCAGTGTTATTCAAGGTCTTTCCACTCCTCAATTGAACTGCTTGACACTCCTCAGTTATCTGTTTAGATATTTGCTGTTTTGCTTGATTCAACTGTAGTTCTATGCTTTTATTAGCAACTTTAGTTTCATGGAGCATCTCTTTAAATTCTGCTAACTGTTCAGTCATCAGGAGTAGTTGTTGATTAAGCTCCATTATCTGTTCTTGAGGATTAGAGTCAGTGACTATTGTCATGACTTCCTCTTCTGAAGAGAACTCATTGCTAGAGTACAAATATTGGTTTCTGGCAACAGTATCTATAAGCTCTTGAGCTTCTTCAATTGTCTTCCTCATGTGTATAGATCCACCAGCTGAGTGGTCTAAAGACATCTGAGCTTTTTCTGTAAGCCCATAATAGAAAATGTCTAACTGTACCCACTCTGAAAACATTTCAGAGGGACATTTTCTTAGCATACCTCTATACCTCTCCCAGGCATTATAAAGGGATTCATTATCCTCTTGTTTAAAGCCTTGGATGTCCAGCCTTAGCTGTGTCATCCTTTTTGGAGGGTAAAAATGATTCAGGAATTTGTCTGATAACTGTTTCCATGTCTTTATGCTTGCTGTAGGTTGGTTATTTAACCACCTTTTAGCTTGATCTTTTACAGCAAATGGAAACAGTAATAGTTTGTAGACATCCTGATCTACCTCTTTATCATGTACTGTGTCAGCAATTTGTAAGAACTGTGCCAGAAACTCAGTAGGTTCCTCCTGTGGAAGACCGGAATACTGGCAATTTTGCTGCACTATGATAATGAGTTGAGGATTTAGCTCAAAGCTGCTTGCTTTGATGGGAGGTATACAGATGCTACTCCCATATGCAGCTGTAATGGGGTTAGCATAAGACCCCAGAGTCCTCTTGGACTGATTAATTCCACTTAAGTCCATAATGGACAAAAGGGAAATGAGAATGATTGCAAAGAGATAAATTTTGTTTATTTTTATTTTATTTTATTTTATTTATTTTTGAAATAACCAAAAAAAATTAAAATAAAATAAAATAAAACAAAAGGAAAATAAAATAAAATTCGAAAATTAAAAATAAAATAAGATCAAAGCAAATTGAGAACTAAATCAATTAGTAAAGAAAAAGATTTTGAAAACAGCAATTAAGAGGATATGATTGAAAGATTTTTATGAAAAAGATTTGATTTTTATAAAGAGGAAAGAGAAAAACAGCAAAAAGACACCAAACTTAAAATTTTTAGAAATCAAACACTAATGTTTTCGAAAATTTTAAGAGAAAAACACAAAGAGGACACCAAACTTAGAACTTTTGTGAATCAAAAAGGGACTAAGAACAAGAAAAAAAATTCGAAAATTTTAAAAGAAAAACAAAAGCATGCAATTGACACCAAACTTAGAATATAAAACTAGACTCAACTAAAAGACTCTAAACCAACAAAAAGAAAACAGTCCTAATCTAAGCAACAAGATAAGCCGTCAGTTGTCCAAACTCGAACAATCCCCGGCAACGGCGCCAAAAACTTGGTGCACGAAATTGCAATAACACTTTTGCAATCCCGCACAACTAACCAGCAAGTGCACTGGGTCGTCCAAGTAATACCTTGTGTGAGCAAGGGTCGATCCCACGGAGATTGTCGGCTTGAAGCAAGCTATGGTTATCTTGTAAATCTTAGTCAGGATATCAGAAATTATCAGGATTGATTGTAAAAAGCAAAAGAACATGAAATGGTTACTTGTATTGCAGTAATGGAGAATAGGTTGAGGTTTGGAGATGCTCCATCTTCTGAATCTCTGCTTTCCTACTGTCTTCTTCATCAAACACGCAAGCCTCCTTCCATGGCAAGCTCATGTAGGGTTTCACCGTTGTCAATGGCTACCTCCCATCCTCGCAGTGAAAGCTAATGCACGTACTCTGTCACAGTACTGCCAATCACCGGTTTGGTTCCCTCCCCTACCGGAATAGAATCCCTCTTTTGCGTTTGTCACTAACGCCCAGTAGGTTACAGGTTTGAAGCACGTCACAGTCATTCAATCATTGAATCCTACTCAGAATACCACAGACAAGGTTTAGACCTTCCGGATTCTCTTGAATGCTGCCATCAGGTCCTGCCTATACCACGAAGATTCCGATTAAAGAACCCAAGAGATAACTACTCAATCTAAGATAGAACAGAGGTGGTTGTCAGGCACGTGTTCATAGTTGAGAATGATGATGATTGTCACGGATCATCACATTCATCCGGATTAAGAACAAGTGTTATCTTAGAATCGAAGCAAGCATGATTGAATAAGAAACAGTAGTAATTGCATTAATCCATCAAGACACAGCAGAACTCCTCACCCCCAACCATGGGATTTAGAGACTCATACTGTAGAAAGAAACGTGTACAAAATGTTATGGGGTCATAAGGTACGGATACAATGTCAAAAGATCCTATAAGTAGTAAAAGCTAGTATCCTAAGGTTTACAGAATTGAGTAAATGACAGAAAAATCCACTTCCGGGCCCACTTGGTGTGTGCTTGGGCTGAGCAATGAAGGAATTTCGTGTAGAGACCTTTTCTGGAGTTAAACGCCAGCTTTCATGCCAGTTTGGGCGTTTAACTCCAAATTTTATTCCAGTTCCGGCGTTTAACGCTGGAATTTCTGTAGGTGACTTTGAGCGCCGGTTTGGGCCATCAAATCTTGGGCAAAGTATGGACTATTATATATTGCTGGAAAGCCCAGGATGTCTACTTTCCAATGCCGTTGAGAGCGCGCCAATTGGGCTTCTGTAGCTCCAGAAAATCCACTTCGAGTGCAGGGAGGTCAGAATCCAACAGCATCTGCAGTCCTTTTCAGTCTCTGGATCAGATTTTTGCTCAGGACCCTCAATTTCAGCCAGAAAATACCTGAAATCACAGAAAAACACACAAACTCATAGTAAAGTCCAGAAAAGTGAATTTTAACTAAAAATTAATAAAAATATACTAAAAACTAACTAAAAGATACTAAAAACATACTAAAAACAATGCCAAAAAGCGTACAAATTATCCGCTCATCAGAGTGTCTCAAACCTCAAGGGTTTTAATTGATTCCTCAGCTGGAAGATCATTGTACCAGAAGACACTTGAAGAAGCTTTGGAGTTGATAGAAACAATGGCTAATAACCACTACATGTATGGCAGTGAGAGGACAATGAAGAAATGGTTCATGGAGCTAGACACTTTGGATGCTCTACTGGCTCAAAACAAAGTCATGTCTCAACAACTCAATTTATTTACTAAGCAAATGGGTAGCATGCAAGTCTTAGATGTGAGGATACAAGCCACTACATGTAACTTGTGTAGAGGAAGCCATCAAGATGAAGAATGTGAACTAATAAAAAGTGACCAACCTTCCCAAGAGCAAGTAAATTACAAGGGCAACTTCTCAAAGAATCCACAAAATAATCCATTCTCAAAGACATATAATCCAGGTTGGAGGAACCGTCCAAATTTTGGATGGAAAAATCAAGGACAGAGGAACTTCAACACTCCATAACAATAAGGAGCATCTTCAACACAATCACAAAACCACCAAAAGTCCTTTATTGAAGCTGCCTTAGAAAATTTCCCTAAGTCAACATCTGAATTTGTTCAATAAACTAAGGAGTTCATAGTGAAGACAAGAGTTAATTTCAAAAATCAAGAGGGCTCAATAAGAAATTTAGAGTTGTAAGTGGGCAAATAGCAAAACAAATGGTAGAGAGGCCCCCAAACTCCTTCCCTAGTGACATAATTCTAAATCCTAGAGAGGAGTGCAAGGCCATTAATCTGAGAAGTGAAAAGGTAGATGGCAAGGAATCTACAACAAGCAAGAGAGATGAAGAGCCATCAGAGAAGGGGAATGAGCACCAAGAAGAAGAAGTTCACACTCCTTCACCTCAAGCCCAAGAGAAGTCACCAGGAAGAGGACATATGCTCCTAAAATTCCATTCCCACAAAGGTTGCAAAAGGAGGCTCAACAGCAATAATATTCCAAGTTCCTAGAGGTATTCAAGAAACTACAAATCGACATCCCATTTGCAGAGGCCTTGGAACAAATACCTTTTTATGCAAAATTCATGAAGGAGTTGCTAACCAAGAAGATGACCCTCAAGAAAGATGAAATTGTAGTCCTTGTCAAGGAATACAGTGCCATTATTCAAACTTCAAAAGAAGCTACCTCAAAAATTGAAGGATCCAAGAGTTTCCAAATCCCATGCACTATTGGAGATATCACTATTGGGAAAGCTTTATGTGACTTAGGAGCAAGTATCAACTTAATGCCACTGTTAATGATGAAGAAGATGCGAATAGAGGAAGTTAAACCCAGAAGAATATCTCTCTAACTAGCTGACAGGTCAATAAGATTCCTTCATGGAGTGATGGAAAATTTGCTATTTAAAGTAGGGAATTTTATATTTCTTACAGATTTTGTTATTCTTGATATAAAGGAGAGTGATGGTGCCTCCATCATTCTAGGAAGACCTTTTCTAGCCATTAGACGTTGATGAGCGGATAATTTGTACGCTTTTTGGCATTGTTTTTAGTATGTTTTTGGTAGTTCTAGTTGAGTTTTTATTATATTTTTATTAGTTTTTAGTTAAAATTCACTTTTCTGGACTTTACTATGAGTTTGTGTGTTTTTCTGTGATTTCAGGTATTTTCTGGCTGAAATTGAGGGATCTGAGCAAAAATCTGATCCAGAGACTCAAAAGGACTGCAGATGCTGTTGGATTCTGACCTCCCTGCACTCGAAGTGGATTTTCTGGAGCTACAGAAGCCCAATTGGCGCGCTTTCAACGGCGTTGGAAAGTAGACATCCTGGGCTTTCCAGCAATATATGATAGTCCATACTTTGCCCAAGATTTGATGGCCCAAACCGGCGTTCAAAGTCACCTCAAGAAATTCCAGCGTTAAACGCCGGAACTGGCACCTAAATGGGAGTTAAACGCCCAAACTGGCATAAAAGCTGGCGTTTAACTCCAAGAAGAGTCTCTACACGAAAATGCTTCAATGCTCAGCCCAAGCACACACCAAGTGGGCCCGGAAGTGGATTTTTATGTCATTTACTCATCTCTGTACACCCTAGGCTACTAGTTCTCTATATATAGGACCTTTTACTATTGTATTTTCATCTTTGGACATCTAGTTCTTAGATCAGATCTTGGTTCTTCTGGTTCCCTCTCTGAGGCCGAAACCAATGATCACTTTTGTTCTTATGTATTTTCAACGGTGGAGTTTCTACACACCATAGATTAAGGTGTGGAGCTCTGCTGTACCTCGAGTATTAATGCAATTACTATTGTTCTTCTATTCAATTCCGCTTGTTCTTTGTCCAAGATATTCATTTGCACCCAAGAACATGATGAATGTGATGATTATGTGACGCTCATCATCATTCTCACTCATGAACAAAGTGACTGACAACCACTCTTGTTCTACAAGCAAACGAGGCTCTAATGTTTATCTCTTGGATTCTTTAACCGGAATCTTCGTGGTATAGGCAAGAACTGATGGCGGCATTCAAGAGAATCCGGAAGGTCTAAACCTTGTCTGTGGTATTCTGAGTAGGATTCAATGATTGAATGACTGTGACGTGCTTCAAACTCCTAGCAGGCTAGGGCGTTAGTGACAGACGCAAAAGAATCAATGGATTCTATTCCGGCCTGAACGAGAACCGACAGATGATTAGCCTATGCTGTGACAGAGCATCAGGGACGTATTTTCACTGAGAGGATGGGAGGTAGCTGCTGACAACAGTGAAACCCTACACGAGCTTGCCATGGAAAGGAGTAAGAAGGATTGGATGAAGGCAGTAGGAAAGCAGAGAGACGGAAGGGAAGGCATCTTCATTCGCTTATCTGAAGCTCTCACCAATGATATACATAAGTATCTCTATCTTTATCTTTATGTTTTATTCATCACCTATACCCATTTGAGTCTGCCTGACTAAGATTTACAAGGTGACCATAGCTTGCTTCATACCAACAATCTCCGTGGGATCGACCCTTACTCGCGTAAGGTTTATTACTTGGACGACCCAGTGCACTTGCTGGTTAGTTGTGCGAAGTTGTAGTGATCACAATTTCGCGCACCAAGTGTTTGGCGCCGTTGCCGGGGATTGTTCTTGTGTATGGACAACTGACGGTTCATCTTGTTGCTTAGATTAGGTATTATTTTTCTTCAGAGTTCTTAAGAATGAATTCTAGTGTTTCAAGGTGATGTTCTTATCATCACCAAAGCTGATTGATTCTCATCAATTTAGCTCTTGAATGCAATGTCCTGCTGAAGCTTGGCCGGCCATGTCTAATTCCTTTAGACTAAAGCTTTAGACTAACATTGCATGATTCCTGGAATTCTCATTAAGAATTTTGATACCTTTATTTTTCTTTTCACTTAATTTTCGAAAAAGCACAAAAAAATTTATAAAATCATAAAATCCAAAAATATTTCTTGTTTAAGTCTAGTGTCTCATTTTAAGTTTGGTGTCAATTGCATGTTTCTGTTCTTCTTGCATTTTTCGAATTTATGCATGTGTCTTAATTAATCTTCAAGTTGTTCTTGATGATTTTCTTGTTTTGATCTTTGAATTCTATTGACTTGAGTGTTTTGTTGTTTCTCATATGCATTCTCATTTTGTTAGTGTCAGTAGTATACAAACTGCTAAGTTTGGTGTCTTGCATGCATTGTTATTTGATTTTATTTGCATTTTGATTATTCCTTATTATTAAAAATCCAAAAATATTTTTAATTTGTGTCTTTTCAAGTCAATAATACAGAGAATTGAAGATTCAGAACATACTGCAGAGGAATCACACAGAAAAAGCTGGGCATTCAAAAATGCCCAGTGAAGAAGACAGACTGGCGTTTAAACGCCAGCCAGGGTGCCTGGCTGGGCGTTTAACGCCCAAAAGGGTAGTAGTTTGGGCGTTAAACGCCAGAATGTGCACATTCTGGGCGTTTAACGCCAGGATGGCACAAGGGGGAGAATTTTGTTTTCAAAATCAATTTTTTTTCAGGTTTTCAAAGTTTTTCAAAATCAAATCTTTTTCAAATCATATCCTTTCAATCAAAGGCTTTCAAAATCAATTTCTTTCCTTTTTCAAAGATACTTACTAACAATTAATGATTTGATTGAACATTTTTTGCCTTTTCTGTTGAGAAAGGTTTTATGTTTGAATCATATCTTTTCTTGTTAGGCAAGTCATTAATTTTTAAAATCATATCTTTTAAAATTGTTTTCAAATCATATCTTTTAAAATTATTTTCAAATCATATCTTTTCAAATCATATCTTTTCAATCACATCTTTTTAAAAGCATAACTTTTCAATCAAATCTTTTTAATCACATCTTTTTCAAAATAGCTTTCAATCAAATCTTTTTGATTTCTAATTTCAAAATCTTTTTCAAAAATCACTTGATTTCTTTTCCATTCTTATTTTCGAAAATCAATTAAGTGTTTTTCAAAATGTTTTCAAAATCTTTTAACTTAATTTTCGAAAACTTCTTCCCTTCTTCTCACATCCTTCTATTTATGGACTAACACTATTCCTTAATGCAAAATTCGAACTCCATCTTCTTTGATAAGTTCGAATTTTCTACCTCTGTCTTCCATTTTTCTTCCTCTGACACCTTAAGGAATCTCTATACTGTGACATAGAGGATTCCATATTTTCTTGTTCTCTTCTCTTTCATATGAGCAGGAACAAAGACAAAGGCATTCTTGTTGAAGCTGACCCTGAACCTGAAAGGACCTTGAAGCGGAAGCTAAGAAAAGCTAAGGCACAACTCTCTGTTGAGGACCTGACCGAATTCTTCAAAGAAGAAGACATGGCAGACGAGAACAACAACAATGCCAACAATGCAAGGAAGGTGCTGGGTGACTTTACTGCACCTACTCCCAACTTCTATGGGAGAAGCATCTCTATCCCTGCCATTGGAGCAAACAACTTTGAGCTTAAGCCTCAATTAGTTTCTCTAATGCAACAGAATTGCAAGTTTCATGGACTTCCATTGGAAGATCCTCATCAGTTTTTAGCTGAATTCTTGCAAATCTGTGACACAGTCAAGACTAATGGGGTTGACCCTGAGGTCTACAGACTGATGCTATTCCCTTTTGCTGTAAGAGACAGAGCTAGAATATGGTTGGACTCTCAACCTAAAGAAAGCCTGGACTCTTGGGAAAAGCTAGTCAATGCCTTCTTGGCAAAGTTCTTTCCACCTCAAAAATGGAGTAAGCTTAGAGTGGAAGTCCAAACTTTCAGACAGAAGGATGGAGAATCCCTCTATGAAGCTTGGGAAAGATACAAACAATTAATCAGAAAATGTCCCTCAGACATGCTTTCTGAATGGAGCATCATAGGTATTTTCTATGATGGTCTCTCTGAACTATCCAAGATGTCTTTGGATAGCTCTGCTGGAGGATCTCTTCATCTGAAGAAGACGCCTACAGAAGCTCAAGAGCTAATTGAAATGGTTGCAAATAACCAATTCATGCACACTTCTGAAAGGAATCCTATGAACAATGGGACAAATCAGAGGAAAGGAGTTCTTGAGATTGATACTCTGAATGCCATATTGGCTCAGAATAAAATATTGACTCAACAAGTCAATTTGATTTCTCAAAGTCTGTCTGGAATGCAAAATGCACCAAGCAGTACTAAGGATGCTTCATCTGAAGAAGAAGCATATGATCCTGAGAACCCCTCAATGGAAGAGGTGAATTACCTAGGAGAACCCTATGGAAACACCTATAATTCTTCATGGAGAAATCACCCAAATTTCTCATGGAAGAATCAAGAGAGACCTCAACAAGGTTTCAATAATAATAATGGTGGAAGAAATAGGTTTAGCTATAAAAAGCCTTTTCCATCATCTTCTCAGCAACAGACAGAGAATGCTAAGCAGAACTCCTCTGACTTAGCAACTATGGCCTCTGATCTAATCAAAACCACTCAAAGTTTCATGACTGAAACAAGGTCCTCCATTAGAAACTTGGAAGGACAAGTGGGTCAGCTGAGCAAGAAAGTTACTGAATTCCCTCCTAGGACTCTCCCAAGCAACACAGAAGAAAATCCAAAAGGAGAATGCAAAACCATTAACATGGCCGAATTCTGGGAGGAAGAAGAGGCAGTGAACGCCACTGAGGAAGACCTCACTGGACGTCCACTGGCCTCCAATGAGTTCCCCAATGAGGAACCATGGGAATCTGAGGCTCAAATTGAGACCATAGAGATTCCATGAGCTCTGATGAGTATTCTTCCTCTGAAGAGGATGAGTATGTCACTGAAGAGCAAGTTGCTAAATACCTTGGAGCAATCATGAAGCTAAATGACAAGTTATTTGGAAATGAGACTTGGGAAGATGAACCTCCTTTGCTCACCAAAGAACTGGATGACTTATCTAGGCAGAAATTACCTCAAAAGAGACAAGATCCTCGGAAGTTTTCCATACCTTGTACCATAGGCACCATGACCTTCAAGAAGGCTCTGTGTGACTTAGGGTCAAGTGTAAACCTCATGCCTCTCTCTGTAATGGAGAAGCTAGGGATCTTTGAGGTACAAGCTGCAAGAATCTCATTAGAGATGGCAGACAACTCAAGAAAACAAGCTCATGGACTTGTAGAGAATGTTTTGGTTAAGATTGAAGACCATTACATCCCTACTGATTTTATAGTCCTAGAGACTGGGAAGTGCATGGATGAATCCATCATCATTGGCAGACCCTTCCTAGCCACAGCAAAGGCTGTGATTGATGTTGATAGAGGAGAGTTAATCATTCAAGTGAATGAAGAATCCTTTGTGTTTAAGGCTCAAGGATATCCCTCTGTCACCATGGAGAAGAAGCAAGAGGAGCTTCTCTCAATTCAGAGTCAAACAGAGCCCCCACAGTCAAACTCTAAGTTTGGTGTTGGGAGGCCACAACCAAACTCTAAGTTTGGTGTTGAACCCCCACATTCAAACTCTAAGTTTGGTGTTGGGAGGTTCCAACATTGCTCTGATTATCTGTGAGGCTCATTGAGAGCCTTCTGTCAAGCTACTAACATTAAAGAAGCGCTTGTTGGGAGGCAACCCAATGTTATATTTTATCTATTTTCCTTTGTTATTTTTTGTTATTTTGTAGGTTGATGATCATGAGAAGTCACAAAATTAATTGAAAAAGCAAAAACAGAATGAAAAATAGGAAGAAAAACAGCACACCCTGGAGGAAGAACTCACTGGCGTTTAAACGCCAGTGAGGATAGCAGTTGGGCGTTTAACGCCCAGTCTGGCACCATTCTGGGCGTTTAACGCCAGAAAGGGGCACCAGACTGGCGTTAAACGCCAGAAAAGGGCAAGAACCTGGCGTTAAACGCCAGGAATGGGCACCAGCCCGGCGTTTAACGCCAGAAATGGCTCAAAACGTGATTTTGAGCAACATTTGGTGCAGGGATGACTTTTCCTTGACACCACAGGATCTGTGGACCCCACAGGATCCCCACCTACCCCACCACCACTCTCTCTCTTCTTCCCCCATTCACCACTCACCTCCATAAAACCCCACTTACCTCACCATCCAAATTCAAACCACTACTTCTTCCCCTTTTGGCCGAACCACAAAGCCATCTCCCTCTCCTCCATTTCTTCTTCTTCTACTCTCTTCTTTCTTCTTTTGCTCGAGGACGAGCAAACCTTTTAAGTTTGGTGTGGTAAAAGCATTGCTTTTTGTTTTTCCATAACCATTTTTGGCATCCAAAGCCGGTTCAACTGAGAAGGCATGACCTCAAGCCCATCACTAAGAAGAAGATAGAGCAAACAAGAGATCCTCCTCCTCAAAGAATCATGAGAGAGGAGCAACAAAGACAAGGAAGAGACATTGAGGAGCTCAAGCACTCCATAGGATCTTCAAGAGGAAGAACAAGCCGCCATCACTAAGGTGGACCCGTTCTTTAATCTCCTTGTTCTTTATTTTTCTGTTTTTCGAATTTTAGTGCTTTATGTTTATCCATGTTTGTGTCTTATGATCATTAGTGTCTTAGTGTCTATGCCTTAAAGCTATGAATATGAATCCATCACCTTTCTTAAATGAAAACTGTTTTTATCACAAAAGAACAAGAAGTACAGGATTTCAAATTCATCTTTAAAACTAGCTTAATTAGATTGATGTGGTGACAATACTTTTTGTTTTCTGAATGTATGCTTAAACAGTGCATATGTCTTTTGAATTTGTTGTTCATGAATGTTAAAATTGTTGGCTCTTGAAAGAATGATGAAAAAGGAGACATGTTACTGAGGATCTGAAAAATCATAAAAATGATTCTTGAAGCAAGAAAAAGCAGTAAATAAAAAAAAAAGAGAAAAAGAAGGAGAAAAACGAAAAAAAAGGGGAGAAAGAGAAAAAGAAAGAAAAAGAAAGAAATAAAGTTGTGATCCAAGGCAATAAGAGTGTGCTTAAGAACCCTGGACACCTCTAATTGGGGACTTTAGCAAAGCTGAGTCACAATCTGAAAAGGTTCACCCAATTATGTGTCTGTGGCATGTATGTATCCGGTGGTAATACTGGAAGACAGAGTGCTTTGGGCCACGGCCAAGACTCAATAAGTAGCTGTGTTCAAGAATCATCATACTTAACTAGGAGAATCAATAACACTATCTGGATTCGGAGTTCCTAAAGAAGCCAATCATTCTGAATTTCAAAGGATAAAGTGAGATGCCAAAACTGTTCGGAGGCAAAAAGCTACTAGCCCCGCTCATCTAATTTGGAGCTAAGTTTCATTGATAATTTGGAGTCTATAGTATATTCTCTTCTTTTTATCTTATTTGATTTTCAGTTACTTGAGGACAAGCAACAATTTAAGTTTGGTGTTGTGATGAGCGGATAATTTGTACGCTTTTTGGCATTGTTTTTAGTATGTTTTTGGTAGTTCTAGTTGAGTTTTTATTATATTTTTATTAGTTTTTAGTTAAAATTCACTTTTCTGGATTTTACTATGAGTTTGTGTGTTTTTCTGTGATTTCAGGTATTTTCTGGCTGAAATTGAGGGATCTGAGCAAAAATCTGATCCAGAGACTCAAAAGGACTGCAGATGCTGTTGGATTCTGACCTCCCTGCACTCGAAGTGGATTTTCTGGAGCTACAGAAGCCCAATTGGCGCGCTCTCAACGGCGTTGGAAAGTAGACATCCTGGGCTTTCCAGAAATATATGATAGTCCATACTTTGCCCAAGATTTGATGGCCCAAACCGGCGTTCAAAGTCACCTCAAGAAATTCCAGCGTTAAACGCCGGAACTGGCACCTAAATGGGAGTTAAACGCCCAAACTGGCATAAAAGCTGGCGTTTAACTCCAAGAAGAGTCTCTACACGAAAATGCTTCAATGCTCAGCCCAAGCACACACCAAGTGGGCCCGGAAGTGGATTTTTATGTCATTTACTCATCTCTGTACACCCTAGGCTACTAGTTCTCTATATATAGGACCTTTTACTATTGTATTTTCATCTTTGGACATCTAGTTCTTAGATCAGATCTTGGTTCTTCTGGTTCCCTCTCTGGGGCCGAAACCAATGATCACTTTTGTTCTTATGTATTTTCAACGGTGGAGTTTCTACACACCATAGATTAAGGTGTGGAGCTCTGCTGTACCTCGAGTATTAATGCAATTACTATTGTTCTTCTATTCAATTCCGTTTGTTCTTTGTCCAAGATATTCATTTGCACCCAAGAACATGATGAATGTGATGATTATGTGACGCTCATCATCATTCTCACTCATGAACAAAGTGACTGACAACCACTCTTGTTCTACAAGCAAACGAGGCTCTAATGTTTATCTCTTGGATTCTTTAACCGGAATCTTCGTGGTATAGGCAAGAACTGATGGCGGCATTCAAGAGAATCCGGAAGGTCTAAACCTTGTCTGTGGTATTCTGAGTAGGATTCAATGATTGAATGACTGTGACGTGCTTCAAACTCCTAGCAGGCTAGGGCGTTAGTGACAGACGCAAAAGAATCAATGGATTCTATTCCGGCCTGAACGAGAACCGACAGATGATTAGCCTATGCTGTGACAGAGCATCAGGGACGTATTTTCACTGAGAGGATGGGAGGTAGCTGCTGACAACAGTGAAACCCTACACGAGCTTGCCATGGAAAGGAGTAAGAAGGATTGGATGAAGGCAGTAGGAAAGCAGAGAGACGGAAGGGAAGGCATCTTCATTCGCTTATCTGAAGCTCTCACCAATGATATACATAAGTATCTCTATCTTTATCTTTATGTTTTATTCATCATCTATACCCATTTGAGTCTGCCTGACTAAGATTTACAAGGTGACCATAGCTTGCTTCATACCAACAATCTCCGTGGGATCGACCCTTACTCGCGTAAGGTTTATTACTTGGACGACCCAGTGCACTTGCTGGTTAGTTGTGCGAAGTTGTAGTGATCACAATTTCGCACACCAGACGTGCACTTATAGATGTTCAAATGGGAGAGTTGACACTAAATATCCATATTGAGCAATTGAGTTGCAATGTCTTCAAAACCATGCAACATCCTAGTGAGATAGAGAATTGCATGAAAATTGACCTAATTTATGTGTTAGTGGAAGAAACCACTGAAAGGGGATTGCTTACCGACATTTTTAAAGATCATCAACCTACAGAGCTAGAAAACAATGAAGAGCCAATAGAGAAAAAGGTCAAGGGGGGCAAATATGGAAGGAGGTCATAGACTTCACTCAAATGGATGATGAAATACTTCATGAATCTTCGGAAAGATTGATGGGGGAATTATCATTGGTAAAGATTTTCACAAAAATAATCGCGTTGCAAGTACAGTTCTAAACCAACAATTAAACCTCAATCAAATTTAATTTGTTTGTCACTTAAGCAAACCCAATAAAATTAACTGAAGTATTAAACGTCAGGTCGTCTCTCAAGGAATTGTAGGAAAGTGTTTTTACTATTGGTTATGGAAAAGTATCTTTTTGGATTTTTGAAATAAGGAACAAGAAAATAAAATGGCAAGAAATTAAATTAATAACTAAGAAAACTCTTAACCAGGATTGAGAATTAGAAGTCATGTCCTTGTTATCATTTTTAATTGTGATGGTAATTGTATTTCACTTTCACTTAGTTAACCTCTACAATGAAGGTAAGTCAAGTGAGAAAAATCAACTTAGATTCACAAGTTCTAATCAAAGACTAGATTTAGTGAAGCCTAAGCCAATCAGCTATTTTCAACCATCCTTCAACAAGAGAATTTGATAACTCTATAGTCTCAACTAATCAATCTAAGTCAAGAATATAAAAAGCTAATTTAAAATTCAACCAAGCATTTTATCAAACGTTTGGAAGGCATAACATAAAAACATAGAAGAGCAACAAGGAATATTAACTTTAAACAACCAATTGCAAGCATCAATAACACAAATTAAAGAAAGCAACAATAACCATAGAAAACAAAAATTGCATTAATATAGAAATTGAATCTAACATCAAACATTCATAAACTAAATTGGCAACATAAAGTAATCAACAAGGAGAATAAATAAACTAGAATGCTGGAACAAATAAAAGTAGAAGAGAAAGTAAATTGGAATAAGATAGAATTCAGAATTTAAGAAGAACTAAAGCTAAAAACCCTAAAACCTAGAGAGAGGAGAGAGCCTCTCTCTCTAGAAAACTACATCTAAAACCTAATGTGTGAATAATGAGAAGTGACTCCCTGATTCTCCCACTTTGCAGCCTCTAATATGTGTTTTCGGGCTTGGAACTAGGCCAAAAAAAGCCCAGAAATTGCCCGCAGCGAGTTCTGATATCTGCAGCACGTGACGCTTTGTCATGCGTATGCGTCGCCCACGCGTATGCGTCGCTTGACAAAATCCTGGTCACGCGTATGCGTCGCCCATGCATACGCGTCGGTCGTCTTCTGAGCCAGTCACGCGTAAGCGTCGTCCATGCGTGCGCGTCGCTGCCAATTTCTCAAAACTTCATTTTCTTGTGTTCCTTCTACTTTTGCATACTTCCTTTTCGTCCTCTAAGCCATTCCTGCCTTATAAACCCTAAAAACACTCAGCAAATATATCACGGTATCAAATGGTAATAAGAGGGGATTAAAATTAGCTAATTTAAGGCCAAAGAAGCATGTTTTCACTCATAGTATAAAATTAGGAAGGAAAATGTAAAACATGCGAATTCAATGAATAAGTGTGAGAATAACGTATAAAATCCACTAAAGTTAGCACAAGATAAACCCTAAAATAGCGGTTTATCAATCTCTCCACACTTAAACATTAGCATGTCCTCATGCTAAGCTCAAGAGAACCAAAAGAGTGAAGGCAAAATGGTAAAACCTATACGATGCAACCTATCTAAATGCAAGCTACCTACATACATCATGCTATTCTAATTACTATATATATATATATATATATATATATATATATATATATATATATATAGCATATATGTGGTCAAAGTGAGTCAAATTTTCAAGAAATCATATATGCATAATCAAGGGCTAAATAAATCACATCAAACACATTCACATTTGAATTGAGTTACTTAAAAGAATTCACAAACTTGCAAGACAAGCAATGATAAAGTATGGACATATGGAAATGAGCAATTAAACCCTCACTGGATGTGTATATGTACTCTAATCACTCAAGTGTTTGGCATTAAACCACTCAAATCTCCTCTAATCATGCTTTCTAAAACTTTGTTCTTTATCTAACCAATCAACAATTATCTAGTGTACAAATGCAAATATCATGAGAACTTTTCAAAGTTATAATGGGGCTAAGGTAAGGGTGAGGATATATGTATGGCCAAGTGAGCTATCACATGAATCTTTGACTAACCTAAGTTCTCGCCTAACACATACACACACTCTTTATAATTCTAAAATCAAGCCTAGCCACCCAAAATCTCACTTTTGCATATTTTCACATACTCATGTATCAATTTTAATTCCATCACATATGCATTGATTTCTTATTGAACTTAACAATTTTTTTTCTTTTTCTCTTTTTTTTTTATATATATATGAAAGCATAATACATCAATGCATATGGTTTCTACAATTTCACACGAGTATACACCCAAATTCTCAATATTTGTCAATAAAAACAAAACACATTCTTATCAACCAAAGTTCTCACATTTTCCCACACTTATTTGACACACACTCACTGTCTTAAGCTAACCAAAGATTCAAGTAGGACAATTATTTATTTTTTTGCTTAAGGCTAGTATTGTGGTAATATAAAAAATAAAAGGGGGTTAAAATGGCTCAATGTGGCAAATAAAGGTAAATGAAATTGTGGGATATTTGGGATAAGTGAGCTATAATCAAATAATGGCCTCAATCATATAATTGCATTAATATACACAAAATAATAGACATATAGAATGGAACAAAACAAAGATTGCAATCTGGTGCACGAAATTGTGATCATCAATGGCGCCATCAACATGGTACGCTCAATTGCAATCTCAACTCCTTATCACAACTTCGCACAACTAACCAGCAAGTGGACTGGGTCGTCCAAGTAATAAACCTTACGCGAGTAAGGGTCGATCCCACGGAGATTGTTGGTATGAAGCAAGCTATGGTCACCTTGTAAATCTCAGTCAGGCAGATTCAATTGGTTATGAATGATATATGAATAAAGCATAAAGATAGAGATACTTATGTAATTCATTGGTGAGAATTTCAGACAAGCGAATGGAGATGCTTTGTCCCTTCCGTCTCTCTGCTTTCCTACTGTCTTCATCCAATCCTTCTTACTCCTTTCCATGGCAAGCTGTATGTTGGGCATCACCGTTGTCAGTGGCTACAGTCCCGTCCTCTCAGTGAAAATGTTCAACGCACCCTGTCACGGCACGGCTAATCATCTGTCGGTTCTCAATCAGGTTGGAGTAGAATCTATTGATTCTTTTGCGTCTGTCACTAACGCCCAGCCTTCAGGAGTTTGAAGCTCGTCACAGTCATTCAATCATTGAATCCTACTCAGAATACCACAGACAAGGTTTAGACCTTCCGGGTTCTCTTGAATGCCGCCATCAATTCTAGCTTATACCACGAAGATTCCGATTAAGGGATCCAAGAGACATCCACTCAATCTAAGGTAGAACGGAGGTGGTTGTCAGGCACACGTTCATTGGTGAGAATGATGATGAGTGTCACGGATCATCACATTCATCAAGTTGAGGAACAAGTGATATCTTAGAACAAGAACAAGCTGAATTGAAAAGAAGAACAATAGTAATTGCATTAATACTCGAGGTACAGCAGAGCTCCACACCTTAATCTACGGTGTGTAGAAACTCCACCGTTGAAAAATACATAAGAACAAGGTCTAGGCATGGCCGTGAGGCCAGCCCCCATGATCTAAGAACTAGACGTCCAAAGATTATCCTAAGATCGAAAATGAGCAAAAGATGAAAATACAATAGTAAAAGGTCCTATTTGTAGAGAACTAGTAGCCTAGGGTTTACAAAAATGAGTAAATGACATAAAAATTCACTTTCGGGCCCACTTGGTGTGTGCTTGGGCTGAGCATTGAAGCTTTCATGTGTAGAGACTTTTCTTGGAGTTAAACGCCGGCTTTTATGCCAGTTTGGGCGTTTAACTCCCATTCTTGTGCCAGTTCCGGAGTTTAATGCCGGGCAGTTTTGAGCTGATTTGGAACGCCGGTTTGGGCCATCAAATCTTAGGCAAAGTATGGACTATTATACATTGCTAGAAAGCCCAGGATGTCCACTTTCCAACGCCGTTGAGAGCGCGCCGATTGGGCTTTTGTAGCTCCAAAAAATCTACTTCGAGTGTAGGGAGGTCAGAATCCAACAGCATCTGCAGTCCTTTTCAGCCTCTGAATCAGATTTTTGCTCAGGTCCCTCAATTTCAGCAAGAAAATACCTAAAATCACAGAAAAACACACAAACTCATAGTAAAGTCCAGAAAAGTGAATTTTAACTAAAAACTAATAAAAATATACTAAAAACTAACTAAAACATACTAAAAATATACTAAAAACAATGCCAAAAAGCGTATAAATTATCCGCTCATCACAACACCAAACTTAAATTGTTGCTTGTCCTCAAGCAACTGAAAATCAAATAAGATAAAAAGAAGAGAATATGCAATGAATTCCAAAAACATCTATGAAGATCAGTATTAATTAGATGAGCGGGGCTTTTAGCTTTTTGCCTCTGAACAGTTTTGGCATCTCACTTTATCCTTTGAAATTCAGAATGATTGGCTTCTATAGGAACTCAGAGTCCAGATAGTGTTATTGATTCTCCTAGTTAAGTATGATGATTCTTGAACACAGCTACTTTATGAGTCTTGGCCGTGGCCCAAAGCACTCTGTCTTCCAGTATTACCACCGGATACATACATGCCACAGACACATAATTGGGTGAACCTTTTCAGATTGTGACTCAGCTTTGCTAGAGTCCCCAATTAGAGGTGTCCAGGGTTCTTAAGCACACTCTTTTTGCCTTGGATCACAACTTTATTTTTTTCTTTTTCTCTCTCTTTTTTTTCATTTTTCTCCCCTTTTTTTTCTTTTTTTTTTCGTTTTTCTCTTTTTTTTTTCTTTTTTTCTTTTTTGTTTTCACTGCTTTTTCTTGCTTCAAGAATCATTTTTATGATTTTTCAGATCCTCAGTAACATGTCTCCTTTTTCATCATTCTTTCAAGAGCCAACATTCATGAACAACAAATTCAAAAGACATATGCACTGTTCAAGCATACATTCAGAAATCAAAGTATTGCCACCACATCAAAATAATTAATCTGTTATAAAATTCAAAATTCATGCAATTCTTCTCTTTTTCAATTAAGAACATTTTTCATTCAAGAAAGGTGATGGATTCATAGGACATTCATAGCTTTAAAGCATAGACACTAAGACACTAATGATCACAAGACACAAACATAGATAAACATAAGCATAAAAATTCGAAAAACAGGAAAATAAGGAACAAGGAGATTAAAGAACGGGTCCACCTTAGTGATGGCGGCTTGTTCTTCCTCTTGAAGATCTTATGGAGTGCTTGAGCTCCTCAATGTCTCTTCCTTGCCTTTGTTGCTCCTCTCTCATGATTCTTTGATCTTCTCTAATTTCATTGAGGAGGATGGAATGTTCTTGGTGCTCCACCCTTAGTTGTCCCATGTTGGAACTCAATTCTCCTAGGGAGGTGTTGATTTGCTCCCAATAGTTTTGTGGAGGAAAGTACATCCCTTGAGGCATCTCAGGGATTTCATGATGAGTGGGATCTCTTGTTTGCTCCATCCTTTTCTTAGTGATGGGCTTGTCCTCATCAATGGGGATGTCTCCCTCTATATCAATTCCAACTGAATAACAGAGGTGACAAACGAGATGAGGAAAGGCTAACCTTGCCAAGGTAGAGGACTTGTCCGCCACCTTATAAAGTTCTTGGGCTATAACCTCATGAACTTCTACTTCCTCTCCAATCATGATGCTATGAATCATGATGGCCCGGTCTATAGTGACTTCGGACCGGTTGCTAGTGGGAATGATTGAGCGTTGGATAAACTCCAACCATCCCCTAGCCACGGGCTTGAGGTCATGCCTTCTTAGTTGAGCCGGCTTCCCTCTTGAATCTCTCTTCCATTGAGTGCCCTCTTCACAAATGTCTATGAGGACTTGGTCCAACCTTTGATCAAAGTTGACCCTTCTAGTGTAAGGGTGTTCATCTCCTTGCATCATGGGCAAGTTGAATGCCAACCTTACATTTTCCGGACTAAAATCTAAGCATTTCCCCCGAACCATTGTAAGCCAATTCTTTGGGTTCGGGTTCACACTTTGATCATGGCTTTTGGTGATCCATGCATTGGCATAGAACTCTTGAACCATTAAGATTCTGACTTGTTGAATGGGGTTGGTAAGAACTTCCCAACCTCTTCTTTGGATCTCATGTCGGATCTCCGGATATTCACTCTTTTTTAGTAGGAAAGGGACCTCGGGGATCACCTTCTTCAAGGCCACAACTTTATAGAAGTGGTCTTGATGCACCCTTGAGATGAATCTCTCCATCTCTCATGACTCGGAGGTGGAAGCTTTTGCCTTTCCTTTCCTCTTTCTAGAGGTTTCTCCGGCCTTGGATGCCATAAATGGTTATGGAAAAACAAAAAGCAATGCTTTTACCACACCAAACTTAAAAGGTTTGCTCGTCCTCGAGGAAAAGAAGAAAGAAGAGAGTAGAAGAAGAAGAAATAGAGAAGAATGAGATGGCTTTGTGGTTCGGCCAAAGGGGGAGAAGTAGTGTTTAGGTTGTGTGAAAATGAAGGGGTGAAGATGGGTTTATATAGGGTTTGAGAGAGGGGTATGGTTCGGTCATGTAAGGGTGGGTTTGGGAGGGAAAGTGGTTTGAATTTGAATGGTGAGGTAGGTAGGGTTTTATGAAGGATGGATGTGAGTGGTGAAGAGAATAGTGGGATTTGATAGGTGAGGGGTTTTTGGAGAAGAGTGGTTGAGGTGATTGGTGAATGGGTGAAGAAGAAGAGAGAGGGTGGTGGGGTAGGTGGGGATCCTGTGGGGTCCACAGATCCTGAGGTGTCAAGAAAAATTCATCCCTGCACCAAGTGGCGAGCAAAAATACTTTTTATGCCAATTCTGGCGTTAGACACCGGGCTGGTGCCCATTTCTAGCGTGTAACGCCAGCTTCTTGCCCTTTCCTGGCGTTTAACGCCAGTCTGGTGCCCCTTTCTGGCGTTAAACGCCCAGAATGGTGCCAGACTGGGCGTTAAACGCCCATTTGCTGCCCTTACTGGCGTTTAAACGCCAGCAGGTTCTTCCTCCATGGTGTGCTATTTTTCTTTCTGTTTTTCATTTTTTTTTTGCTTTTTCAATTGATTTTGTGACTTTCCATGATCATCAACCTACAGAAAACATAAAATAACAAAGGGAAATAGATAAATATAACATTGGGTTGCCTCCCAACAAGCGCTTCTTTAATGTCAGTAGCTTGACAGTGGGCTCTCATGGAGCCTCACAGATACTCAGAGCAATGTTGGAACCTCCCAACACTAAACTTAGAGTTTGAATGTGGGGGTTCAACACCAAACTTAGAATTTGGTTGTGGCCTCCCAACACCAAACTTAGAGTTTGACTGTGGGGGCTTTGTTTGACTCTGTTTTGAGAGAAGCTCTTCATGCTTCCTCTCCATGGTGACAGAGGGATATCCTTGAGCCTTAAACACAAAGGATTCTTCATTCACTTGAATGATCAATTCTCCTCTGTCCACATCAATCACAGCCTTTGCTGTGGCTAGGAAGGGTCTGCCAAGGATGATGGATTCATCCATGCACTTCCCAGTCTCTAAGACTATGAAATCAGCAGGGATGTAGTGGTCTTCAATTTTTACCAAAACATCCTCTACAAGTCCATAAGCTTGTTTTCTTGAATTGTCTGCCATCTCTAGTGAGATTCTTGCAGCTTGTACCTCAAAGATCCCTAGCTTTTCCATTACAGAGAGAGGCATGAGGTTTACACTTGACCCTAGGTCACACAAGGCCTTCTTGAAGGTCATGGTGCCTATGGTACAAGGTATTGAAAACTTCCCAGGGTCCTGTCTCTTTTGAGGTCATTTCTACCTAGACAAGTGATGGTGTGCAGAAGCTGGTGAATTAAAAATTTATTAAAATGATTACGTTGCGAGTATAGTTCTTAACTCACCGAAAATCTGCCTATCAATTTAGAAATATGTCACAGAAAGTTTAAATTAAAATTACTGGGAGTTTTAAGTCCCAGGTCGTCTCCCAACGAGTTGCAGAAAAGTGTGCTGTTTTATTAATCAGATATTCCAAAAAGTTGAGCTAAGTAAATTGAGATTTAAATTGAGGGATTTTAAATAATATAAATAAAAGCCTTGACTGGGAATTGATTGGTTAGAATCTCTATCATTGACGGAATGATTTTTAAGATTAATTTATAATTAATGGTTACTCTGTTTGGTCATCCCTTACTAGGTAAGGGAAAGTCAAACAAGTGGGAATGCCAGATCTGTTCACAAGTTGCACCCCACTTAGTTCAAAGGGATTGGCGTCTGTGACAGGATAGCAATCCAACGTTTAACCCAATTACAAATTTTTTCTTCAATCCTTCCAACTCAAGAGTTCCTTTTAATCAACTCCCCATCAAGTAATGAAACTACTCACGCATTGTAAATAAAGAATCCATGGCACATGAAAGGGAATTAAAAGAAGACATGATTATTGGAATTGGAATTAAATTAAAAAGAAATAATTCTTGTATTAATTAATCATAAAAGTATATGAATGACAAAATTGAACATAACAAAGAACATGGAAGAATAAAACCAAGTTAAGAGAACAAACTAGAATGATGAAGTCTTGATGAGGAAATAACTCTTCTCAATGTTCCAATGCTAAGACCAATTCAAAATTAAAATTCTAAAAACTAGAGAGGAAAACCTAAGAGAGTGAAAAAAAACTAGATCTAAAACTACTGAATGAATGTCTCTCCGTTGTTTCTGCGTATTCTCTGACTCTAGTCTGCTGTTTCGGGCCAAAAACTGGGCCGAAATAGGGTCCAAAAGCGCTGGTTTCGGATTCTGCAGATTATGCAGATCGCGCATGTCACGCGATCGCGTCGTCCATGCGGACGCATCGCTTGCGCTTTTCCTCTTCACGCGTTCGCGTCGTCCACGCTACCGCGTTGCTTGTGCTTTTCAATCCGCGCGGCCGCGCAAGCCATGCGGCCGCGTCACTGCGATTTGCGCTCCTTCGCGCGGTCGCGTGGGCCATGCGACCGCGTCACTTTTCGCTGGTTATCTCCTCAAATTCTTGTGTTCCTTCCATTTTTGCTAGCTTCCTCTCCAATCTCCGTCTTATTCATGCCCTATAAAGCCTGAAACACTTGACACACAGATTACGACATCGAATGGAATAAAGGAGAATTAAAATTAAATAATTAAAGTCTCTAGGAAGCAATTTTCAAACATGTAATAAATTCAGGAAGGAAATCTAAATGCATGCTAAATTGATGAATAAGTGGGTAAGGATCATGACAAAACCGCACAATTAAACACAATATAAACTATAAAATAGTGGTTTATCAACAAGTCATCCAGTTCTTTGGTGAGCAAAGGGGGTTCATCCTCCCAAGTCTCATTACCAAATAACTTGTCATTTAGCTTCATGATTGCTCCAAGGTATTTAGCAACTTGCTCTTCAGTGACATACTCATCCTCTTCAGAGGAAGAATACTCATCAGAGCTCATGAATGGCAGAAGTAAATCTAATGGAATCTCTATGGTCTCAGTGTGAGCCTCAGATTCCCATGGTTCCTCATTAGGGAACTCATTGGAGGCCAGTAGACGTCCATTGAGGTCTTCCTCAGTGGTGTTCACTGCCTCTTCCTCCTTTCCTAGTTCGGCCATGTTGATGACCTTGCACTCTCCTTTTGGATTCTCTTCTGTATTGCTTGGAAGAGTACTAGGAGGGAGTTCAGTAATTTTCTTGCTCAGCTGTCCCACTTGTGCCTCCAAGTTTCTAATGGAGGACCTTGTTTCAGTCATGAAACTTTGAGTGGTTTTGATTAGATCAGAGACCATGGTTGCTAAGTCAGAGTGGTTCTGCTTAGAATTCTCTGTCTGTTGCTGAGAAGATGATGGAAAAGGCTTGCCATTGCTAAACCTGTTTCTTCCACCATTATTGTTGTTGAAACCTTGTTGAGGTCTCTGTTGATCCTTCCATGAGAGATTTGGATGATTTCTCCATGAAGAATTATAGGTGTTTCCATAGGGTTCTCCCATGTAATTCACCTCTTCCATTGAAGGGTTCTCAGGATCATAAGCTTCTTCTTCAGATGAAGCGTCCTTAGTACTGCCTGGTGAAGCTTGCATTCCAGAGAAATTTTGAGAAATCAAATTGATTTGCTGAGTCAATATTTTGTTCTGAGCCAGTATGGCATTCAGAGTATCAATCTCAAGAACTCCTTTCTTCTGATTCGTCCCATTGTTCACAGGATTCCTTTCAGAAGTGTACATGAATTGGTTATTTGCAACCATTTCAATCAGTTCTTGAGCTTCTGTAGGCGTCTTCTTCAGATGAAGAGATCCTCCAGCAGAGCTATCCAATGACATCTTGGACAGTTCAGACAGACCATCATAGAAAATGCCTATGATGCTCCATTCAGAAAGCATGTCAGAGGGACACTTTCTGATCAATTGTTTGTATCTTTCCCAAGCTTCATAGAGGGATTCTTCTTCCTTCTGTCTGAAGGTTTGGAGTTCCACTCTAAGTTTACTCAATTTTTGAGGTGGAAAGAACTTTGCCAAGAAGGCATTGACTAGCTTTTCCCAAGAGTTCAGGCTTTCTTTAGGTTGTGAGTCCAACCATATTCTAGCTCTGTCTCTTACAGCAAAAGGGAATAGCATAAGTCTGTAGACTTCAGGGTCAACCCCGTTGGTCTTGACAGTGTCACAGATTTGCAAGAATTCAGCTAAAAACTGATGAGGATCTTCCAATGGAAGTCCATGAAACTTGCAATTCTGTTGCATTAGAGAAACTAATTGAGGCTTAAGCTCAAAGTTGTTTGCTCCAATGGCAGGGATAGAGATGCTTCTCCCATAGAAGTCGGGAGTAGGTGCAGTAAAGTCACCCAGCACCTTCCTTGCATTGTTGGCATTGTTGTTGTTTTCGGCTGCCATGGTTCTTCTTCTTTGAAGATTTCTGTTAGGTCCTCTACAGAGAGTTGTGCCTTAGCTTCTCTTAGCTTTCGCTTCAAGGTCCTTTCAGGTTCAGGATCAGCCTCAACAAGAATGCTTTTGTCTTTGCTCCTGCTCATATGAAAGAGAAGAGAATAAGAAAATATGGAATCCTCTATGTCACAGTATAGAGATTCCTTGAGGTGTCAGAGGAAAAGAAAAATAGAAGGAAGAGGTAGAAGAATTCGAACTTATCAAGAGAGATAGAGTTCGAATTGTGCATTGAGGAGGAGTGTTTGTCCATAAATAGAAGGATGTGAAAAGAAGGGAAGAAATTTTCGAAAATTAAGTAAAAGATTTTTTTTAAAAAACATTTTGAAAAATTGATTGATGATTTTCGAAAACTAAAAGTGGGAAAGAAATCAAGTGATTTTTGAAAAAGAATTTGAAATTAGAAATCAAAAAGATATGATTGAAAACTATTTTTAAAAAGATGTGATAAAAAAAGATATGATTTGGAAAACAATTTAAAAAAGATTTGATTTTAAAAATTAATGACTTAGCTAACAAGAAAAGATATGATTCAAACATTAAACCTTTCTCAACAGAAAAGGCAACATACTTGAAATGTTGAATCAAATCATTAATTGATAGCAAGTATTTTTGAAAATGGAAAGAAATTGATTTTGAAAAAGATTTGATTGAAAATATTTGATTTGAAAAAGATTTGATTTTGAAAAGATTTTGAAAACTTGAAAAAAATTTGAATTGAAAACAGAATCTTCCCTCTTGTGCCATCCTAGTGTTAAACGCCCAGAATGGTATCCATTCTGGCGTTTAACGCCCAAAACACTACCCTTTTGGGCGTTAAATGCCCAACCAGGCACCCTGGCTGGCGTTTAAACGCCAGTTTGCCTTCCTCACTGGGCGTTTTGAACGCCCAGCTTTTTCTGTATAATTTCTCTGCTGCATGTTCTGAATCTTCAATTCTCTGTATTATTGACTTGAAAAGACACAAATTAAAAATATTTTTGGATTTTTAATAATGAGAAATAATCAAAATGCAACTAAAATCAAATAACAATGCATGCAAGACACCAAACTTAGCAGTTTGTATACTACTGACACTAACAAAATGAGAATGCATATGACAAAAAGCAAAAATACTCAAGACAAGAGAATTTAAAGATCAGAACAAGGAAATCATCAAGAACATCTTGAAGATCACTTAAGACACATGAATGAATGCAAGAAGAACAGAAACATGCAATTGACACCAAACATAACATGAGACTCTAGACTCAACAAGAAACATACAATATTTTTGGTTTTTATGATTTTGTAATTTTTTTGGATTTTTCAAAAATTAAGTGGAAAAGAAAATAAAGGTATCAAAATTCTTAATGAGAATTCCAGGAATCATGCAATGTTAGTCTAAAGCTTTAGTCTAAAGAAATTAGACATGGCTAGCCAAGCTTCAGCAGGACATTACATTCAAGAGCTAAATTGATGAGAATCAATCAGCTTTGGTGATGATAAGAACATCACCTTGAAACACTAGAATTCATTCTTAAGAACTCTGAAGAAAAATACCTAATCTAAGCAACAAGATGAACCGTCAGTTGTCCATACTCGAAACAATCCCCGGCAACGGTGCCAAAAACTTGGTGCACGAAATTGTGATCATCAATGGCGCCATCAACATAGTACGCTCAATTGCAATCTCAACTCCTTATCACAACTTCGCACAACTAACCAGCAAGTGCACTGGGTTGTCCAAGTAATAAACCTTACGCGAGTAAGGGTCGATCCCACGGAGATTGTTGGTATGAAGCAAGCTATGGTCACCTTGTAAATCTCAGTCAGGCAGATTCAATTGGTTATGAATGATATATGAATAAAGCATAAAGATAGAGATACTTATGTAATTCATTGGTGAGAATTTCAGACAAGCGAATGGAGATGCTTTGTCCCTTCCGTCTCTCTGCTTTCCTACTGTCTTCATCCAATCCTTCTTACTCCTTTCCATGGCAAGCTGTATGTTGGGCATCACCGTTGTCAGTGGCTACAGTCCCGTCCTCTCAGTGAAAATGTTCAACGCACCCTGTCACGACACGGCTAATCATCTGTTGGTTCTCAATCAGGTTGGAGTAGAATCTATTGATTCTTTTGCGTCTGTCACTAACGCCCAGCCTTCAGGAGTTTGAAGCTCGTCACAGTCATTCAATCATTGAATCCTACTCAGAATACCACAGACAAGGTTTAGACCTTCCGAGTTCTCTTGAATGCCGCTATCAATTCTAGCTTATACCACGAAGATTCCGATTAAGGGATCCAAGAGACATCCACTCAATCTAAGGTAGAACGGAGGTGGTTGTCAGGCACACGTTCATAGGTGAGAATGATGATGAGTGTCACGGATCATCACATTCATCAAGTTGAGGAACAAGTGATATCTTAGAACAAGAATAAGCTGAATTGAATAGAAGAACAATAGTAATTGCATTAATACTCGAGGTACAGCAGAGCTCCACACCTTAATCTACGGTGTGTAGAAACTCCACCGTTGAAAAATACATAAGAACAAGGTCTAGGCATGGCCGTGAGGCCAGCCCCCATGATCTAAGAACTAGACGTCCAAAGATGATCCTAAGATCGAAAATGAGCAAAAGATGAAAATACAATAGTAAAAGGTCCTATTTGTAGAGAACTAGTAGCCTAGGGTTTACAGAAATGAGTAAATGACATAAAAATTCACTTCCGGGCCCACTTGGTGTGTGCTTGGGCTGAGCATTGAAGCTTTCATGTGTAGAGACTTTTTTTGGAGTTAAACGCCAGCTTTTATGCCAGTTTGGGCGTTTAACTCCCATTCTTGTGCCAGTTCCGGCATTTAACGCTGGGCAATCTTGAGCTGATTTAGAACGCCGGTTTGGGCCATCAAATCTTGAGTAAAGTATGGACTATTATACATTGCTGGAAAGCCCAGAATGTCTACTTTCCAACGCCGTTAAAAGCGCGCCAATTAGGCTTCTGTAGCTCCAGAAAATCTACTTCGAGTGCAGGGAGGTCAGAATCCAACAGCATCTGCAGTCCTTTTCAGCCTCTGAATCAGATTTTTGCTCAGGTCCCTCAATTTCAGCCAGAAAATACCTGAAATCACAGAAAAACATACGAACTCATAGTAAAGTCCAAAAAAGTGAATTTTAACTAAAAACTAATAAAAATATACTAAAAACTAACTAAAACATACTAAAAACAATGCCAAAAAGCGTATAAATTATCCGCTCATCACAATCATAGAAAAGAAAATACACAAGAATAAAAATCATGGTTAAATAATGTAACCATATAATTAGGCTCAAAAACTCACAGGTTGTGTGTTCTTAGCTCAACAATCATATTCCAAACTATATATATATATATATATATATATATATATATATATATATATATATATATATATATCATGCAAGTTTTAAAGAGTTTTAACTCAAACCAATGTGAATCTTAAATACCCTTTCTAAGAAAAATGAAATTCTTGAAATTTTCAACAAATTGACCAACATTTATTATTATATATATACTAAATAAAATGTTGTGATTATGAAAAGCTAAAAGTTTTTAATTTACTCCCTATTTTCAATCAAATCAAATTCTCATATGCAAAAGGGTAAACTAAACTCAATAATTCATATTTTTCCAAATCACAACTAATAAACTAAAAGTGCAATTCAAGCTAAATATCTAAGATATATACAAGCCCAAAGTGCAAAATGCAACAAAGTAAAAATAAACAAAAGTACAATAAAATAAAAATGTGCAAGTATTAAAATTAAAACAAAATAAAGCAAAATAAGACAAAAGTCTGAAATGGTTCACCAAAATATAGTCCGTCGGAGACAGCGACCTCCCCACACTTAAATCACAGCATCGTCCTCGATGATCTCAATCAATTTGGGTGAAAAGGATCGTTTGCCTCTCTATCGTGGCCTGTCGATGGATATGCCTCTAGTTCTGTCGGCTGTGATTGTGCAGGTGCCTGTGGCTCTGTAGGAATCCCATGATGAGTCTCCTCCTACTGGGTCTCCTCCTGCTCATCCTCCTCTTCCTCAGAGTGCTCTGAGGGTGTATCAGGCTCAAAGGAGATGTCAGTACGCCCCGAAGTCACAATCAGCCTTAAGTGTGCATAACGTCGCTTGTTGCGACACTCAGACTGCTCATAACGTTACAACAAGCACCGCTCCATCTGATCCATGCACTCAAAGAGGCGCTGCACAAGGCGGTAGACTGGCTGTGATACAGATGAAGGTGCTGATCAAGATGATGCAGATGGTCCTGCTGTAGCTGAAGAAGTAGTCGGCACAGTGGCTGCTGCTGTAGCCACTCGGTTTCTGTGTCGGGCTACTAGGCGGTCACCAAACCAGTCAGCCCAAGGGATAACCTTCTCCTTACCGTGAGCGGCTGGTGCCTCATCACTTTTCTCCTAGGGTACCTCAGCCCGGCGAGCTAGCTGTGTGACCAAACAAGGGAATGGCATGTTGCCTCTGATAGTGGCCCGGTACATATATCTTCTGATGAGTCGCGGAAGGTACAACCCCTTCCCCTCTAAGACACACCAAATCAGAACTATCATATCGGCCGGGACCTCAGTAGCATGGGTACTAGGCATAACATAGGTGCATAGGATCTGCTGCCAGAGCTTGGCCTCCTTTGTCAGATAATCGAACTTAATGCCTCTCGGAGTCTCTTTCTTGGATCCTTGCTCCCAAAGGGCATCAGGAAGGGCAACCGTACGATGAACTGCGTCCCAATCAAAACACATGCATTTAATATCCTCCTTAGCCTGATGGAAGGCATCCTTATCACTGATCTTAGGCTGAAAGTGGAGGATGTCCTCAATTGCCTCTTCTATAATCAATATCTGCCTGTCTCTGAGATGAACGGCATCAAAGGTCGCTCGATAGAAATTGCAATAGAACTCCTGAAACCAAGACTCGTTCACTTGCACTAGCTCTCTGTCCAGAAATACCCAACCCCGATCCCTAATCTGAGGCTCAAAAAACTACCTCAAATTGGAGGGTGCAGCTAGTTTCTTTTCTACAATGAGGTTCCACTTATCAAACTGCGGAAATCTGAGCTCACAGTATAGGTTGGCAAACTTATATGGGTTGTTAGAAGGTGTAGCTTGGTCAGCCTTGTCCTTCTCATTAAGGTACCGCTCAGATAAGCCTAAGGTCACCGGCTCAGTGGATGGCTGTGACCTTTTTCTCTTATTGGAGGTGGCCTTGGCTTTGTCTTTTCCTCTGTCAGACATCCTGAAAAACAGAATTCCTAAGATACAGATTATTAAACAAAGCAAAGAAAAGAAAGCAAGTAAATAAGCAAATAGGCAGAAAACCTGAAACAAAAGGGTATTGAGGTATATTCATGAAGTGAGCAAAAAGGTCAACCCCTGGAATGGAAGAAAAGTAAAATTCATAATTCAATCAGAAGCACAATCCAAGAATCTATACAATGAAATTCAGAACGCTTGTTTGTTAAGAAACAACAAGTATCATGCCTCGAAAGAAACTAAAAGAGTTAGTTGAAAACTAAAAGAAAGGTCAGAAAGTCAAGCAAGTAAAAAGTTAGAAAAGTGTGTTAAAATTAGCGGCATAGTAATGTAGTTCTTAACCAAAATGAATTTACAAAGTTAAAGAACAAGCAAGCTCACTTGCATGAAGACAAAGCAAATTAATGATGATGAAAGATGTAATGTAAGAAGCACAAACGAGGTTCACATTAACTTGGTTAACCAAGGACCTATTTGACACAGGAATTCGTCAATTAGTGCTTTAGTTCTGACAATCACAAATGCACATAAAAGGGAACTAAAGTAAACGCAAAAATGCTGGCCGGTCAATTCATGAAGTAAATTTGGCAATAATAGAATGTATCAAGGTAAAACAGCCCAAATTCAATTCACAATTGGAAATTAATAGCATAATGATTTCAGAAAAATTCGGCAGCATTCCGGCAGTAAAGTGAGCGTTCCCAAAATTCAAACAGTCAGTTCAGATGCCATATGAATTCATTAACTAGTAAAAACACAAAAATCATATCTGAATTCATATGAATTAATCAAATAAGCCAACATGGATAAGAAATCCGTAGCAGAATAACAACTCATATGAATTTCAAGCAATAAGGCTCAGCCAATATGAATTCCTTCACAATTAAAAACACAAAATTATAATGAATTCACAGGAAGTAAGAAAATGAGACAATTCTAGCAAGTAAACATGAGGGAACAATTAAAACAAATCCAACCACCAAGAAGCAGAGCAGCACTCAACATAACAGCAATCAATGGTCCATTATACAGCACCCAAAACAATAAAATGAACAAAGGTGGTGGGTTCAGGAAGCATTCTATTCAGTGAAGTCAGTAACAGTTACGTTTGCAAGCAGCAGGAATTTAAAATAGTACTCATAACTGAATGAAACAATGAAGTTTAAATTGAAACAATAGATGATCATCAATCAGCAAGAGTAAAGCTGCAATAAACAACCATGCGGCAGCATCAATATATCAACTAATGCCCAAAACAGTATCAATGCACATATCAATATCAAGGTATCACCATCAAAATACTTTGAAATTCAGCTAGCAGCAATAGTGTAGCAGCAACATATTCAAATTCATATGAATTAAG
Source organism: Arachis stenosperma (assembly GCF_014773155.1). Lineage (NCBI taxonomy): Eukaryota > Viridiplantae > Streptophyta > Magnoliopsida > Fabales > Fabaceae > Arachis > Arachis stenosperma. The sequence continues at coordinate 121,849,233 of NC_080380.1, read as the reverse complement.
GTAAATACTCAAGCATAAATAGCAATAAAAACAGCAACACAAAGTGAATATTGATAAGGAAAAATACACCAGCATTATCTCATACATGAAAAATTAAGCATATATCAAATCAGACAGTAGTATCAGCAGAGATTAAACATAAATCAACTAACGAACAAATAAAATTTCCTAACCACATGCATTACAAAACTAACTAACTAAAATGAAATTAAACTGAGCTAACTATACTAACTAAACTGGATAGAAAGGATGCGGAATGGAAGAACAGGGGAAACCTGTTAGGGTTTCGGAAGTAGAAGTAGAGATGGAAACTAGAGGGGGGAGAGAGTAGTGCCGACCCAGATACGGTGGCTATTGACGGCGGTGACGAGGGGTAAAACGACGGTGCTGAACTCAGGAAATAAGGGGAAGAAGTGATGCGTGAGCATCTTTCCTATCTTTTCCTAGTGAATTTGCATTCAATTTGTTGAGTTTAATCAAGAATTAATTATATTTTAGCTACTATGGATGCTACTTTGAGTTGTGTGCAATTCTATTTATTTCAGGTAGCATTCGGATGAATTTGATGGAGTTTCTGCAGAAAAAGAGAAGAAGGCGAATGATGTTGTCAATCCTGACATTTCTGCACTCAAACCTAACTAACTTGAGCTACAGAGATCCAATGGACGTGATTCTAGTGGCGTTGGAAAGCTAACTTCCAGAACTTTTCAACGACAATAGTCCATACTTCTTCTCCAACCACGCTGCCAAGGCTGCACCTAACTTAAGATTTCTCAAGTTAGGTGCAAGACATTAATAAGCACACACAAGGATTAGGCCACATTCCAAGTTAGGCGCCCAAATTGTCAAGTTAGGCGCCAGTTTCACTAACAACACTTCTTGGAGGCTGCCAAGGCTGCACCTAAGTTGATATTTCTCAAGTTAGGCGCAAGGCTCAACAACAACACGTAAGTAATGCCCGTTCACTTCAAGTTAGGCGCATGATCACTCAAGTTAGGCGTCTAGGCAAGCTTTGCACGCCAATTCTCACAGGCCACTCCAAGTTAGGTGTGCTCCAACTCAAGTTAGGTGCAAGATCTTCAACCACCAAGTGGTCCCAGCGTCCAATTAAGGCCATTCAAATATTTACATAGATTTCTTATTATACCGCATTTTAATTAAAAATAGGAAAAAGATATTATTTAGTTTTAGAAATTATAATTTACATTAATTAGGATTAGATATAAAAGGGAAAAGAATCAGCCCTTCGGACTCATCTCTTCTATTCTACCTCATTATGTAAATTACAATTTACCTGAATCCTAGTTTTTCTCTCTGAATCATGAGCAACTAAACCTCCACTATTAAGGTTAGGAGCTCTGTCTATTGTATGGATTGACTCTGTTGCTTGTTTTTCTATTTTAACTCATATACTGATTTATGTTTCAAGGATTGTTTTTGTTCTTTATCATATGAATTTGGGTGGAACGGAAGTATGACCCTCTTTCTAATTGAGTTCTTGTATAACTTGGAAAAGCTCTTTACTTGAACAACAGCTTGAAAACATATTCCTAAATTTCTAATTATCTGGATTTAACGGGATACGTGACATATAATCATTTTATATTTGGGTAATTAGGATTTCTGTGGCATATAACTAGAATTAAACTTCACCCTCTAATTGGAATTAATTGACCAAGGAATTGGCGGTTGATGAGAGTTAGAGGAGACTAAAAAGGTCTAAGGAATTAGGGTTTAGTCACATATAGTTTGCCATGAATTAAGTCTTGCATGATTAAAATAGTTAGTAAGAAAAGTCAATCCAGAAAATAAATAACTCTGAAGCCTTAACTGTTTCTCCATATATATTTCACAACTTTTTTTCTGCTTGCTTTCTGATATTTTGAATTTACTGTTTAATACAATTGAGACCCAAATGCTCTTTTCTGTTTGTCTAATTAAGTAAATTAATCAACCATTGTTGCTTAGTCCATCAATCCTCGTGGGATCGACCCTCATTCACTTGAGGTACTACTTGGTACGACCCCGTGCACTTGCCGATTAGTTTGTGGTTAGAAATTTCGCACCAAGTTTTTGGCGCCGTTGCCGGGGATTGACTGTGATTGATAACTACTGGTTGTTTGATTTCTTAGATTAGGTGTCTTTGCTTTAATTTCATTTAACTTATTTCTTTAAAAAAATATTTTAATTTCTTTTATTTAAATTTTTTTCTCTTAATTTCTGAAATTAATAGTTTGGTGTCCCCTTAGTTGTTTTATTCTTCCTAGTTATTTTCTTATTGAGTTTAAATTTTATACTCCTTTTTGCTTATTAGTTATTTTATTTTCTTAATTATTCAGTTTATTTTCTTTATTTTATTTTTCTTTTATTTTTGTTTTCTTTTATATTTTATTTTATTTTTCTTTTTGTTCTTTCTTCTTTGTTTGCCTATTTACCACATGGTGCGTTTAATTCTGTTTGGTGTTTTGTGCTAAGGAAAAATAACGGAGAGAGATCACATGGGTTACTACTCACACCCAAGTAGTGATTCATATTATTGTAGATGGAGGAACTATCCGAATTTTGGTTAGCAAAGTCAAAACCAAAGAAACTTCAATGCTCCGTGTTCCAACTACTAAGAACCACCACCTCTCTATCCATATCAAGAACCATCATCTCCATATTCATACCAAGAACCACCACCTCTCTATCCATATCAAGAACCATCATCTTTCTACCCATATCAAGAGCCACTATCTCCCTATTCATACCAAGAACCATCATCTTTTTACTTTTATCAAGAGCCATCATCTCCTTCTTATTCATATCAAGAGCCACCATCTCCTTATTCATATCAAGAATCATCAGCTCTTGAGCTTCTCATAAAAGAATTCATACATGATATAAGGACAAGTGTCAAAAAGAGAAATATGTGTAGTTGATTATCAAGTCCCAGGAAGAGGAACAAGCAAATTTCTTCCCAAGAGATACAATGTAAGATCCTATGGAAGAAAGTGAGGAAATCAATCAAAGGAGTTCATACTCCAATAAATTAGAGAACTCTCCACCCTCACAACTAGAAGAAGAGGAAGATGCAAAAACAAAGGAGGCTGTAAGGGTTAAAAACAATTATGGGAATCTATAATCCAATGATGTAGAGAGCGGCATAGAGGGTGAGTTTATTGAACCACCAACTCAAGAAGTTCTTGATGAAGGATACACTCTAATCATCATACAACACCCAAATTTTGAAATCAAAGAAGTGAAGGCAACCACGGAAAGTACTGAAAAGGGGATTGTGACCAAGAAACAGAAGAAAATATCCAAAAAAAAGAGATGGTCAGAAAAAAATAATCCAACCTCTACACCAACAAGCAAGGTGAATCAAGCTAATCACAATAAAAGAAAGCTTGTTAGGAGGACTTTATATCAGGGGGCACTAATCTTTACCTCTCCCCCTTTGGAGTCATTTCTTTTAACCAACTGAAAGAAGATGAAGAAAATTCAACAATCAAGTGTCAAGCTAGTGACATTAAAGAAGCGCTTGTTGGGAGGCAATCCAAGTACTAGTATCCTTGGTTTTGCAGTTGCTTTGGTTGTAATTTTATAGTTATTTTGATTTTAGCATTATAGTTATTTTAGTTTTGGTTTTAAATTACTTTATCTAATTTTTTAGAAATTTTCTTGTTTTACATGTGTTTTAGTCATGCAGAATGATTAGAACAGGAACAGGAGTAATTAAGAAGAATTTTTGACACTCAGTTTTCAGATTTTTCTTTGCTTGAGGACAAGCAAACTTTTAAGTTTGGTGTTGTCGCTTTGCTTTTGGCCTTTTCTCTTTATTTTAATAGCACCAAAGGGAGTTGAATGTTCTTCATGGAGGAATGAGATGGCCACCAGTATAACTGGGGTGGTTGAGTTCCTTTCATTCTATTTCTCTTCCATTCTTATTTTGTTGTCTTCTGTTTTCTATTGCTTTGATTGCCTGCATGATCTTTAGTACTTTCAGTTCTTAGATTTAGTTTTATTTTGTCATTTGCTTTTAGTTAAAAAATTTTTTTCTCATGTATTGCTTATTGAGCTTGAATTCAAAAGGAAAAAAGTGATGTATTGCACGAGAAATTGAATTTATATTTAAGAGTAATCTTATTTGCTTAAATGTAGTGGTATTATTTGTGATTCTGAATGCATGACATGAACAGTTCATATTTGAATTTGAATCAAAGGATGTTGATGTATAAGGAACAGGAAATTAGAGAACTATTATGAATTCTCTGAAGTAAACAAAAGCTTAAACCTTGAAGCAAAAGAAACAGCAGAAGAAAAATAAGAGCAAGGTCCAAGGCCCTGAGCATCAATGACTAGGGAGGTTTGACATGATTAAAAGATCAAAGAGTTGTTCTCCTAGTCATATGCTTGTGGTGTAATTGTATCAAGTAATCCTTGAGACAGAGCACTAAGAGTCAAGATCAAGTGCATTTAGCAGAGTATGCCCAAGACTTTGAGCACCACTGTCTGGGAGTAACTGAAAGAAAAATCAGAACTTAAAGAGAGTTCTCCAATTAAGTGCTTGTGGTGTTTTTGTGTCAAGTAACCATTGAGAAAAAACATTTAAAGTCACGGCTAGGCTCAAGGTGCAAAGCACTAAAGAAAAGAGAATCAAAGGAAATTTGTTGTGTTCAATGATTAAATAGAAGAATAAAAGATTAGAGAATTCATAATATTATCTGGATCTAATTCCGAATGACAGTGACATCCTTTTGATTCAAAGAAGAGTGAGATGCCAAAACTATTCAGGATTGCAGTTGCAAACCCCACTATAAGAAGAGACATAAGCTTAATCGAACTCTTATTCTCATGCAAATTCACATCCTAAGCCTATATTAATTTTGGTTGCTTGAGGATAAGCAACAATTCAAGTTTGGAGTTGTGATGCATGAGCATCTTTCCTATCTTTTCCTAGTGAATTTGCATTCAATTTGTTGAGTTTAATCAAGAATTAATTATCTTTTAGCCACTATAGATGCTACTTTGATTTGTGTGCAATTCTATTTATTTCAGGTAGCATTCGGATGAATTTGATGGAGTTTCTGCAGAAAAAGAGAAGAAGGCGAATGATGCAGTCAATCCTGATATTTCTGCACTCAAACCTGAATAACTTGAACTACAAAGATCCAATGGACGTGATTCTAGTAGCGTTGGAAAGCTAACTTCCAGAGCTTTCCAACGATATATCATAGTTCATACTTCTTCTCCAACCACGCTGCCAAGGCTGTGCCTAACTTGAGATTTCTCAAGTTAGGCGCAAGACATTAATAAGCACGCACAAGGATTAGGCCACATTCCAAGTTAGGCACCCAAATTGTCAAGTTAGGCGCCAGTTTCACTAACAACACTCCCTGAAGGCTGCTGATGAACGGATAATTTATACGCTTTTTGGCACTGTTTTTAGTATATTTTTAGTACATTTTAGATAGTTTTTATTATATTTTTTTTAGTTTTTAATTAAAATTCACTTTTCTGGACTTTACTATGAGTTTGTGTGTTTTTCTGTGATTTCAGGTATTTTCTGGCTGAAATTGAGGGACCTGAGCAAAAATCTGATTTAGAGGCTGAAAAAGGACTACAGATGCTGTTGGATTCTGACCTCCCTGAGCTTGAAGTGGATTTTCTAGAGCTACAAAAACCCAATTGGCGTGCTCTCAATTGCGTTGGAAAGTAGACATCCTGGGCTTTTCAGCAATATATAATAGTCTATACTTTGTTCAAGAATTGATGGCCCAAACCGGCGTTTCAAATCAGCTTCAGAATTCCCGGTGTTTAACGCCGGAACTGGCACAAAAGTTGGAGTTAAACGCCCAAACTGGCACAAAAGCTGGCGTTTAACTCCAGGAAAAGTCTCTACACATGAAAGTTTCAATGCTCAGTCCAAGCACACACCAAGTGGACCCCGGAAGTGAATTTTTACGTCATTTACTCATTCTTGTAAACCCTAGGTCACTAGTTCACTATAAATAGGAGTTTTTGCTATTATATCTTCATCTCATGACACATTACACGTTTCATATTATATCTTCTACGGCATGAGTCTCTAAACCCCATGGTTGGGGGTGAGGAGCTTTGCTGTGTCTTGATGGATTAATGCAATTACTACTGTTTTTCATTCAATCACGCTTGCTTCTATTCTAAGATACCACTTGTTCTTCAACCTGATGAATGTGATGATCCGTGACACTCATCACCATTCTCACCTATGAACGTGTGTCTGATAACCACCTCCGTTCTACCTTTGTTTGAGTGTGTATCTCTTGGATTCCTTAAGCAGAATCTTCGTGGTATAAGCTAGAACCCATTGGCATCCATTCTTGAGAATCCGGAAAGTCTAAACCTTGTCTGTGGTATTTCAAGTAGGATTCGAGGATTGAATGACTGTGACGAGCTTCAAACTTGCGAGTGTTGGGCGTTAGTGACAGACGCAAAAGAATCACTGGATTCTATTCCGACATGATTGAGAACCGACAGATGATTAGCCGTGTGGTGACAGCGTGCGTTGAACATTTTCACTGAGATGATGGGAGGTAGCCATTGACAACGGTGAAACCCAACATACAGCTTGCCATGGAAGGAGCCTTGCGTGCATGAAGAAGAAGACAGTAGGAAAGTAGAGATTCAAAAGATATAGCATCTCCAAAACCTCAACCTGTTCTCTATTACTGCAAAACAAGTATTTATTTCATGATCTTTTACTTTTTACAATTAAATCTGAGAATTATTGATATCCTGACTAAGAGTTACAAGATAACCATAGCTTGCTTCAAGCCGACAATCTCCGTGGGATCGACCCTTACTCAAGTAAGGTATTACTTGGACGACCCAGTGCACTTGCTGGTTAGTTGTGCGGAATTGCAAAAGTGTGATTGTGATTTCGTGCACCAAGTTTTTGGCGCCGTTGCCGGGGATTGTTCGAGTTTGGACAACTGATGGTTTATTTGTTGCTTAGATTAGGAATATTTTATTTTTGTGATTTAGAGTCTTTTATTTGAGTTTAGTTTTATATTTTAAGTTTGGTGTCAATTGCATGCTTTTATTTTCTTTAAAATTTTCGAAATTGCATGTCCTTAGTTCTTTCTTTATTTTTAAAAATTTCTAAGTTTGGTGTCTTCTTTGTGTTTTCCTTTAAATTTTCGAAATTTTGTGTTTGATTTTCTAAAAATTTTAAGTTTGGTGTCTTTTGTGCTTTTGTTTACTTAAATTTTTTTAAAAAAAAATTTTTCTTGGTGTTCATCTTGAACTTCAAAGTGTTCTTGGTGTTCATCTTGACATTCAAAGTTTTCTTGTTTGTTCTCTTTGTTTTGATATAAAATTTCTAAGTTTAGTGTCATTTTGCTGTTTTTCTCTTTCCTCATTAAAATTCAAAAATGAAAAAAATATCCTTTCCTTGTTTCACTCATAATTTTCGAAATTTTGTATTAATTTTCAAAATCATATCTTTTTTTTAGTCAAGTCAAAATTCTAATTTCAAAAATTGATTTTTTTCAAATCTTTTTCAAAAATAATTTTCAATCATATCTTTTTAATTGTTAATTCCAAAATCTTTTTAATTAATTAATTAATTAAGTTTTCAATTTGCTTTGATTTTATTCTCTTTTGGTTTTCAAATTTTTATTTTATTTTCCATTTATTTTATTTTATTATTTTCGGTTACTTTTAATTAAAATAAAAAATATAATAATAAAATAAAATAATATCCACATCATCTCCCGTTCTCCATCATGGACCTAAGTGGAATTGAGCAGTCCAGAAGGACTCTGGGGTCATATGCTAACCCCATTACAACTGCATATGGGAGTAGCATCTGTATACCTCCCATTAAAGCAAGCAGCTTTGAGCTAAATCCTCAACTCATTATCATGGTGCAGCAAAATTGCCAGTATTCTGGTCTTCCACAGGAAGAACCTACTGAGTTTCTGGCACAGTTCTTACAAATTGCTGACACAGTACGTGATAAAGAAGTGGATCAGGATGTCTACAGATTGTTACTATTTCCATTTGCTGTAAAAGATCAAGCTAAGAGGTGGTTGAATAACCAACCCACAGCAAGCATAAAAACATGGAGACAGTTATCAGACAAATTCCTGAATCAATTTTACCCTCCAAAAAAGATGACACAGCTAAGGCTGGACATCCAAGGCTTTAAACAAGAGGATAATGAATCCCTTTATAATGCCTGGGAGAGATATAGAGGTATGCTAAGGAAATGCCACTCTGAAATGTTTTCAGAGTGGGTATAGTTAGACATCTTTTACTATGGGCTTACAGAAAAAGCTCAGATGTCTTTAGATCACTCAACTGGTAGATCTATACACATGAGGAAGATGATTGAAGAGGCTCAAGAGCTCATAGATACGGTTGCTAGAAATTAACATCTATACTCAAGCAGTGAGTCCTCTATAAAAGAAGAAGCTATGGCAGTAACTACTGATCCTAATCCTCAAGAACAGATTATTGAACTTAATCAACAATTACTCTTGATGACAAAATAATTAGCAGAGTTTAAAGAGATGCTCCAAGAAACTAAAAATGCTAACCAGAATATGGAAGCACAATTTAATCAGACAAGACAGCAGCTATCTAAACAGATAACAGAAGAATGCCAAGCTGTTAAATTAAGGAGTGGAAAGACATTGAATGTATCAACTCAAAGCAGCAGAAAGCCAAGAAAGAAACAACTGACAGAGGATAACCAAACCACTGTCCGAAATCCCTCTGAGGACAGTAAGAGCCCAGAGAGGAATACTTCTGGCGTTCAAACGCCAGAAAAAGGGGGAAAAGTTGGCGTTAAATGCCCATTCCTTGCCCAGTTCTGGCGTTCAAACGCCAGAAAACGGTGGAAAGCTGGCGTTAAACGCCCATCCTGCACCCAGTCCTGGCGTTCAAACGCCAATGAGGAATCAGACACCTGAGAGTGCTGATAGTAACCCCTCTAAGATGGCTTCTCCAACCACCTCTGTAGGGAATAAACCTGCAGCAACTAAGGTTGAAGAATATAAAGCCAAGATGCCTTATCCTCAGAAACTCCGCCAAGCGGAACAGGATAAACAATTTGCCCGCTTTGCAGACTATCTCAGGACTCTTGAAATAAAGATTCCGTTTGCAGAGACACTTGAGCAAATACCCTCTTATGCTAAGTTCATGAAAGAGATCTTAAGTCATAAGAAGGATTGGAGAGAAACTGAAAAGGTGTTTCTCACTGAAGAATGCAGTGCAGTCATTCTGAAAAGCTTACCAGAGAAGCTTCAAGATCCAGGAAGCTTTATGATACCATGCACATTAGAAGGTGCTTGTACCAAGACAACCCTATGTGACCTTGGAGCAAGTATCAACCTGATGCCTGCAACCACTATCAGAAAGCTTGGGTTGACTAAAGAAGTCAAACCAACCCGGATATGTCTCCAACTTGCTGATGGCTCCATTAAATATCAATCAGGCATAATTGAAGACATGATTGTCAAGGGCTATTTGCCTTTCCCACTGACTTTGTAGTGCTGGAAATAGAGGAGCACATGAGTGCAACTCTCATCCTAGGAAGACCTTTCCTAGCAACTGGACGCACTCACATTGATGTACAAAAAGGGGAAGTGACCCTGAGAGTCAATGAGGATGAGTTCAAGTTGAATGCTGTCAAAGCTATGTAACATCTAGACACATCAAATGACTGCATGAGCGCTGATATTATTGACTCTTTGGTGGAAGAGATCAATATGACTGAGAGTCTCGAATCAGAGTTAGAGGACATCTTTAATGATGTTCAGGCTGATCAGGAGGAACCAGAGGAAATAAAAGAACCTCTGAAAATTCCTCAGGAAGAGGATAAGCCTCCCAAACCTGAGCTCAAACCACTACCACCATCCCTGAAGTATGCATTTCTGGGAGAAGGTGACACTTTTCCAGTTATCATAAGCTCTGCTTTAAATTCACAAGAAGAGGAAGCACTAATTCAAATGCTAAGGACACACAAGACAGCTCTTGGATGGTCCATAAGTGATCTTAAGGGCATTAGCCCAGCAAGATGCATGCACAAGATCCTATTGGAGGATAATGCCAAGCCAGTGGTTCAACCACAGAGGCGACTAAATCCAGCCAGGAAGGAGGTGGTGCAAAAAGAGGTCACTAAGTTACTAGAGGTTGGGATTATTTATCCTATTTCTGATAGCCCCTGGGTGAGCCCTGTTCAAGTTGTCCCCAAGAAGGGAGGCATGACAGTGGTTCATAATGAAAAGAATGAACTGGTTCCTACAAGAACAGTTACAGGGTGGCGTATGTATATTGACTACAAAAGGCTCAATACAGCCACCAGAAAGGATCATTTTCCTTTACCATTCATAGACCAGATGCTAAAAAGACTAGTGGGTCATGATTATTACTGCTTTTTGGATGGCTATTCAGGCTACAATTAAATTGTAGTGGACCCTCAAGATCAAGAGAAAACAGCATTCACCTGTCCATATGGCGTATTTGCTTACAGAAGAATGCCTTTTGGTCTATGCAATGCACCTGCAATTTTTCAGAGGTGCATGCTATCCATCTTCTCTGATATGGTAGAGAAGTTCTTGGAAGTCTTTATGGATGACTTCTCAGTATTTGGAGACTCATTCAGCTCCTGTCTTGATCATCTAGCACTTGTCCTGAAAAGGTGCCAAGAGACTAACCTGGTCTTAAACTGGGAGAAATGTCACTTTATGGTGACTGAAGAAATTGTCCTTGGGCACAAAATTTCAAGCAAGGGAATAGAGGTGGATCAAGCAAAGGTAGAAGTAATTAAAAAATTACCACCACCTGCCAATGTTAAGGCAATCAGAAGCTTTCTGGGACATGCAGGATTCTACAGAAGGTTTATAAAGGATTTTTCAGAAATTGCAAAACCTCTAAGCAACCTGCTAGCTGCTGACACACTATTTGTGTTTGACACAGAGTGTCTGCAGGCGTTTGAGACCCTGAAAGCCAAGCTGGTCACAGCACCAGTCATCTCTGTACCAGACTGGACATTACCATTCGAACTAATATGTGATGCTAGTGACCATGCTATTGGTGCAGTGTTGGGACAGAGGCACAACAAGCTTCTGCACGTCATTTATTATTCTAGCTGTGTTCTAAATGACGCACAGAAGAATTACACAACCACAGAAAAAGAGTTACTTGCAGTGGTTTATGCCATTGACAAGTTTAGAACGTATTTAGTAGGATCAAAAGTGATTGTGTACACTGATCATGCTGCTCTTAAATACTTATTCACAAAGCAGGATTCAAAACCCAGGCTCACAAGATGGGTGTTGCTTCTGCAAGAGTTTGATATAGAAATAAGAGACAGAAAAGGGACAGAGAACCAGGTAGCTGATCACTTGTCCCGGATAGAACCAGTAGCTGGGGCGTCCCTCCCCTCTACTGAGATCTCTGATACCTTTCCAGATGAGCAACTCTTTGCCATTCAGGAAGCACCATAGTTTGCAGACATTGCAAACTATAAAGCTGTGAGGTTCATACCCCAGGAGTACAGCAGGGTGCAAAGAAAAAAATTAATTTCAGATGCCAAGTACTACCTATGGGATGAACCATATCTCTTTAAGAGATGTGCAGACGGAATGATCCGCAGATGTGTACCTAGAGAGGAAGCACAAAGGATCCTATGGCATTGCCATGGATCACAATATGGGGGACATTTCGGAAGTGAGCGAACAACCACTAAGGTCCTCCAATGTGGCTTCTACTGGCCTACTCTCTATAGGGATGCCCGAGAATTTGTGCGTAACTGTGACAGTTGCCAAAGAGCTGGTAACTTGCCTCATGGTTACGCCATGCCTCAACAAGGGATCTTAGAGATTGAATTATTTGATGTATGGGGTATTGACTTCATGGGTCCCTTCCCACCATCATACTCAAACACTTATATTCTGGTGGCAGTAGACTATGTATCTAAATGGGTAGAAGCAATTGCCACACCCAATAATGATACCAAGACCGTGCTGAAATTCCTCCAGAAACACATCTTCAGCAGGTTTGGTGTTCCCAGAGTACTAATCAGTGATGGGGGCACTCATTTCTGCAATAAACAGCTGTACTCTGCTATGGTCCGATATGAAATTAGCCACAAAGTAGCAACTCCGTATCATCCACAGACAAATGGGTAAGCTGAAGTTTCTAATAGAGAGCTAAAAAGAATCCTGGAACGGACTGTAATTGCCCATAGAAAGGATTGGGCAAAGAGCTTGGATGATGCTCTGTGGGCATACAGAACAGCATTCAAGACTCCTATAGGAACCTCTCCATAACAACTTGTGTATGGCAAGGCCTGTCATCTGCCCGTGGAACTGGAACATAAAGCCTACTGGGCAACCAGATTCCTAAACCTGGATGCTAAGTTAGCTGGTGAAAAAAGATTGCTCCAACTAAATGAGCTAGAGGAATTCAGACTAAGTAGCTTTGAAAATGCAAAAATTTATAAGGAAAAGGCAAAAAAGTGGCATGACAAGAAGTTGTCATCCAGAGTCTTTGAGCCAGGACAAAAAGTTCTGCTCTTCAACTCTAGGCTAAGACTATTCCCAAGAAAACTGAAATCCTGGTGCACGAATTTGTAATCCGCACAACTAACCAGCAAGTGCACTGGGTCGTCCAAGTAATACCTTACGTGAGTAAGGGTCGATCCCACGGAGACTATTGGTTTGAGGCAAGCTATATTTATTTTATTATTCTTAGTCAGGAGGCCAATAGGATTAAAAGTGAAATTACTAGATTTGATTATAAAAATAAAAGAGAATAACAGCGTTACTTGTTGTGCAGTAATGAGAAATATGTTGGAGTTTTGGAGATGCTTTGTCCTTTGAACTTCAACTCTTCCTTGAAGTCCTTCAACACACGAAAAGTTCCTTCCATGGCAAGCTCTATGTAGGGTGTCACCGTTGTCAATGGCTACCTCCCATCCTCTCAGTGAAAACGTTCCTATGCTCTGTCACAGCACGGCTAATCATCTGTCGGTTCTCAATCGGGTTGGAATAGAATCCATTGATTCTTTTGCGTCTGTCACTAACGCCCAGCCTTCAGGAGTTTGAAGCTCGTCACAGTCATTCAATCCCAGAATCCTACTCAGAATACCACAGACAAGGTTTAGACTTTCCGGATTCTCATGAATGTCGCCATCAATCCGGCTTATACCCCGAAGATTCTGCGTAATAAATCTAAGAGATACTCATTCAGTCTGATGTAGAACGGAGGTGGTTGTCAAGTACACGTTCATGGTTTGGGGAAGGTGATGAGTGTCACGGATCATCACCTTCTCCATAATTAAGCGCGAATGAACATCTTAGATAAGAACAAGCGTGTTTGAATAGAAAATAAAGGAATTGTATTAATTCATCGAGACGCTGCAGAGCTCCTCACCCCCAACAATGGAGTTTAGAGACTCATGCCGTCAAAAAGTATGTAATTCAGATCTGAAAATGTCATGAGGTACAGAATAATTCTCTAAAAGTTGTTTAAATAGTAAACTAGTAACCTAGGTTTACAGAATATGAGTAAACTAAGATAATTGGTGCAGAAATCCACTTCTGGGGCCCACTTGGTGTGTGCTGGGGCTGAGACTAAAGCTATCCACGAGTAGAGGCTTTTCTTGGAGTTAAACTCCAAGTTATGATGTGTTTTGGGCGTTCAACTCCGGATCATGACGTGTTTCTGGCGTTTAACTCCAGACAGCAGCATGTACTTGGCGTTCAATGCCATGTTACGTCGTCTATCTTCGCGCAAAGTATGGACTATTATATATTGCTGGAAAGCCCTGGATGTCTAATTTCCAACGCCGTTGAGGGCGCGCCAATTGGACTTCTGTAGCTCCAGAAAATCTATTTCGAGTGCAGGGAGGTCAGGATCCAACAGCATCAGCAGTCCTTTTTCAGCCTAAGTCAGATTTTTGCTCAGCTTCCTCAATTTCAGCCAGAAAATACCTGAAATCACAGAAAAATACACACACTCATAGTAAAGTCCAGAAATATGATTTTTGCCTAAAAACTAATAAAATTTAACTAAAAACTAATTAAAACATACTAAAATCTACATGAAATTATCCCCAAAAAGCGTATAAAATATCCGCTCATCACAACACCAAACTTAAACTGTTGCTTGTCCTCAAGCAACTAGATAAATAAAATAGGATGAAAAGAAATTAAGAAACAATAATATCTCAGAGTTTCAAGTGAAGCTCAGATTCTAATTAGATGAGCGGGGCTAGTAGCTTTTTGCTTCTGAATAGTTTTGGCATCTCACTTTATCCTTTGAAATTCAGAATGGTTGGCATCCATAGGAACTCAGAATTCAGATAGTATTATTGATTCTCCTAGTTTAGTATGTTGATTCTTGAACACAGCTACTTTATAAGTCTTGGCCGTGGCCCTAAGCACTTTGTTTTCCAGTATTACCACCGGATACATAAATGCCACAGACACATAATTGGGTGAACCTTTTCAGATTGTGACTAAGCTTTGCTAGAGTCCCCAATTAGAGGTGTCCAGAGTTCTTAAGCACACTCTTTTGCTTTGGATCACAACTTTAACCACTCAGTCTCAAGCTCTTCACTTGGACCTGCATGCCACAAGCACATGGTTAGGGACAGCTTGATTTAGCCGCTTAGGCCTGGATTTATTTCCTTGGGCCCTCCTATCCATTAATGCTCAAAGCCTTGGATCCTTTTCACCCTTGCCTTTTGGTTTTAAGGGCTGTTTGGCTTTTATTCCTTTTGATCCAAATATTATTTTTTTTTTTCGCAAGAAATTTTTTTTTCACTGCTTTTTCTTGCTTCAAGAATCAATTTCATGATTTTTCAGATCATTAATAACATTTCTCTTGTTCATCATTCTTTCAGGAGCCAACAATTTTAACATTCATAAAATTCAATATCAAAAATATGCACTGTTCAAGCATTCATTCAGAAGACAAAAAGTATTGCCACCACATATAAATAATTAGAATTTTCCTTATTAAGAACTCGAAAAAATTAAATTGCCTCTTTATTCTACAAATCTACTATTTTATTCATGTTTGATGATGATGAGAAAAATAAGTTATAACTTAATTGGAAATAAAGCCAAAATAGATATGTTAATTACTACTACTCCTATATAACTTCTAAGGTAAAATCCTATAATAATACTATCACAGAGTTAAAGCTAGAATTAGAACTTAACAACCTGTATTTTGGGAAGTGGATGTTCCTCTAGTCTGTGGGGTGCCTTCAAGAATTAATTTCTGACGCTTCAGCTCCCTTAAGTTCACATCCTTGCTCTTCCTGTTCTCTTAGGTGCCATGATCTTAATGAGTTTTAACTCAGTGATCATGGCAAATCACACCAAACTTAGAGGTTTGCTTGTCCTCAAGCAAAAAAAAGGAAAGGAGAGGAGTAGAAGGAGAGGTAGTTTCGAAAAAAGATAAGATGAGTTGAAAAAGATATGAGAAGAAATTAAAAATATTTGAAAAAGAATTGGATTGGAAAAAGATTTGTGTTTATGAATTAAGATACATTTGATATTTTTGAAAAAGGGATTTTAGAAATTAGGGTTCTTAGAAAACTAATTTGATTTTGAGAATGACATTTTGAAACATGTTTATGCAAGAAATCATGAATTGAAACATAAAAATTTAGAAAAATTGTAAAGAAAAACGAATTTTACCTCCTCCCCACCATCCTGGCGTTAAACGCCCAAACGATGCATGTTTTGGGCGTTTAACGCCCAAATGCTGCTTCTCCTGGGCGTTCAACGCCCAGCTGATGCTTCTTTCTGGCGTTGAACGCCAGGAAGTCCTTTGTCACTGGGCGTTTTTCTGAACGCCCAGGATGCTAACACTCTGGCGTTAAACGCCCAGAAGGTGCTTCTTTCTGGCGTTCAACGCCCAGAAGATGCTCCTTTCTGGCGTTTAACGCCCAGATGGCTACCCTTACTAGCGTTGAACGCCCAGTGGGTGCTTCTTTTGGGCGTTCAACGCCCAAAATCTTTCTTACTGGCTTTTTCACGTCAGTGAGCTTCCAAATTTTCCTGTAACTCTGTAAATTCAATCAATTGCTATTTTTACCCTTTGAAGATACTTGGACACATACCTGTAAAAAAAAGAAAATTTATTTAATTAGTAAATAAACTTTGTAAATGGCTGGGTTGCCTCCCAGCAAGCACTTCTTTATTGTCTTTAGCTGGACTACCACTGAGTTCTAATCAAGTCTCAGTTTCGAGCATTCTTGCTCGAAGTTACTTTCAAGATAATGTTTAATTCTCTGTCCATTAACAATGAAGTTTTTGTTGGATTCATTATCCTGAAGCTCTACGTATCCATATGGTGATACGCTTGTAATCACATATGGACCTCTCCACCGGGATTTTAATTTCCCGGGGAATATTTTGAGCCTGGAATTAAATAGCAGAACTTTCTGCCCTGGCTCAAAGACTCTGGATGACAATTTCTTATCATGCCATCTTTTTGCTTTCTCTTTGTAAATTTTTGCATTCTCGAAAGCATTGAGTCTAAATTCCTCTAGCTCATTTAACTGAAGCAATCGTTTTTCTCCAGCTAATTTGGCATCAAGGTTTAGGAATCTGGTTGCCCAATAGGCCTTGTGTTCCAGTTCCACTGGCAAGTGACATGCCTTTCCATACACAAGCTGGTATGGAGAGGTCCCTATAGGGGTCTTGAATGCTGTTCTGTATGCCCACAGGGCATCATCCAAGCTTCTTGCCCAATCCCTTCTACGGTTAATTACAATCCGTTCCAGGATTCTTTTGAGTTCTTGATGAGCGGATATTTTGTACGCTTTTTGGGGGTAATTTCATGTAGATTTTAGCATGTTTCAGTTAGTTTTTAGTAAAATAATATTAGTTTTTAGGTAAAAATCATATTTCTGGACTTTACTATGAGTTTGTGTGTTTTTCTGTGATTTCAGGTATTTTCTGGCTGAAATTGAGGGAGCTGAGCAAAAATCTGACTTAGGCTGAAAAAGGACTGCTGATGCTGTTGGATCCTGACCTCCCTGCACTCGAAATGGATTTTCTGGAGCTACAGGAGTCCAATTAACGCGCTCTCAACGGCGTTGGAAAGTAGACATCCAGGGCTTTCCAGCAATATATAATAGTCCATACTTTGCGCAAGGATAGACGACGTAACTTGGCGTTAAACGCCAAGTTCATGCTGCTGTCTGGAGTTAAACGCCAGAAAAAACGTCATGATCCGGAGTTGAACGCCCAAAACACGTCATAACCTGGAGTTTGACGCCAAGAAAGGCCTTTACACGTGGAAAGCTTTAGTCTCAGCCCCAGCACACACCAAGTGGGCCCCAGAAGTGGATTTCTGCACCAATTATCTTAGTTTATCATTTTCTGTAAACCTAGGTTACTAGTTTACTATTTAAACAACTTTTACAGACTTATCTTGGACCTTATGACATTTTACAAATCTGAATTACATACTTTTGACGGCATGAGTCTCTAAACTCCATTGTTGGGGGTGAGGAGCTCTGCAGCGTCTCGATGATTTAATACAATTCCTTTGTTTTCCATTCAAACACGCTTGTTCTTATCTAAGATGTTTATTCGCGCTTAATTGTGAAGAAGGTGATGATCGTGACACTCATCACCTTCCTCAATCCATGAACGTGTGCCTGACAACCACCTCCGTTCTACATCAGAATGAATGAATATCTCTTAGATTCCCCAACAGAATCTTCGTGGTATAAGCTAGATAGATGGCGGCATTCATGAGAATCCGGAAAGTCTAAACCTTGTCTGTGGTATTCCGAGTAGGATTCCAAGATTGAATGACTGTGACGTGCTTCAAACTTGCAAACCTGCTGGGCGTTAGTGACAGACGCAAAAGAGGGATTCTATTCCAGTAGGAAGCGGGAACCAACCGGTGATTGGGCCGTACTGTGACAGAGTGCGTGAGCATTAGCTTTCACTGTGAGGATGGGAAGTAGCCATTGACAACGGTGACACCCTACATAGAGCTTGCCATGGATAGACCTTGCGTGTGAGAAGAGGATCTCAAGGAAGAGTTGAAGTTCAGAGAACAAAGCATCTCCAAAACTCCAACATATTCTCCATTACTGCACAACAAGTAACGCTAGTATTCTTTATTATTCCAATATATTCCACAATCCTTTATAAACAAATAACTCTATGTTCAAGTAATCCAAACAATTTGTGACATCCTAACTGAGACAAATAAAATAAACATTGATTGCTTCAAGCCAATAATCTCCGTGGGATCGACCCTTACTCACGTAAGGTATTACTTGGACGACCCAGTGCACTTGCTGGTTAGTTGTGCGAATCAAAAACTTCGTGCACCAAGTTTTTGGCGCCGTTGCCGGGGATTATTGAGTTTGAACAATTGAAGGCTTATTTTATTTCTTAGATTAGGAATATAGTATTGATGTTACAGAGTCATTAAATTTGAGTCTTTTATTCCCTCTTCAAAAATATTTTTCGAAAATATTACTTTTTCCTTATTAACTGTTGGTTTTTCGTGAGTCTAGTGTCTTGTTCTAAGTTTGGTGTCAATTGCATCTTTTATATTTTTCTTTGAATTTTTTGTGTGAGTGTCCTTTGTTTTTCCTTAATCTTTAAGTTGTTCTTGTCTATTTTTCTTGTTTGATCTTTAATTTTTCTTGTTCTGAGTCTTTTCTTGTGTTTCTTGTGCTTTTTCAAAACAATTGTTATATTTGCTGCCCATTTGGCTAGAATAGAAGGGTCATATTCTTGATAAGGGAGCACCAGTACTTTTGAAAATCTTTTTCAAAAATAATTTTTCTTGGTTTAATCCTGTGCCAAACTCTAAGTTGGTGTTTTATTGTTAATCTTTTATAATTTCGAAAATTTATTTTGATTTTCTAAAAATTTTAAGTTTGGTGTTCTTTCTTTTGTTCTTGGTGTTCTTGTGAATCTTCAAGGTGTTCTTGAGTTTTTTCTTGTGTCTTGATCTTAAAATTTTTAAGTTTGGTGTTCCTTGGTGTTTTCCCTCCAAAAATTTTCGAAAATAAGGAGCACTAGATCTAAAAATTTTAAGTCTTGTGTCTTTTGTGTGTTTTTCTCTTTCATCATAAAATTCAAAATTCAAAAATTTTATTTTCTAACTAACTTTGAACTAATTTTTTCGAAAATTTTATATTAAAAATTCAATTTTCAATTTCAAAAATATTTCCACTTTCTTTTATTTATTTCGTTTTTATTTTACAAAAAAAAAATAAAAAAAATAAAAAATATATATATTTTCACAAAATATTTTCAAAAAAATATTTTTTATATATTCCACTTTTATTTATTCCATAACTATAAATTCTCAACTTGTATTCAATATGGAAGCAAGTGGGAATGAACAGTCCAGAGGACCCTGGGGTCATATGCTAACCCCACTACTGCTTCATATGGGAGTAGTATCTGTATACCCTCCATTGGAGTTAGTAGCTTTGAGCTGAATCCACAGCTCATTATCATGGTGCAGCAAAACTGCCAATATTTCTGGTCTTCACATGAAGAACCTACAGAGTTTCTGGCACAATTTCTGCAAATTGCTGATACAGTACATGATAAGGAAGTAGATCAGGATGTCTACAGACTATTACTGTTTCCATTTGCTGTAAAAGATCAAGCTAAGAGGTGGTTAAATAACCAGCCTAAGAAAAGCATAAAAACATGGAAACAGCTGTCAGAAAAATTCCTGAATCACTATTTCCCTCCCAAACGGATGACACAACTAAGGCTAAACATTCAAGGCTTCAAACAAGGAGATAATGAATCCCTTTATGATGCCTGGGAGAGATACAGAGAGATGCTAAGAAAATGCCCCTCTGAAATGTTTTCAGAATGGGTGCAATTAGACATCTTCTACTATGGGCTTACAGAAAAAGCTCAGATTTCTCTAGACCACTCAGCTGGTGGATCTATACATATGAGAAAAACAATTGAAGAAGCTCAAGAGCTTATTGATACAGTTGCCAGAAATCAGCATCTGTACTTAAGCAGTGAATCCTCTATGAAAGAAGAAGCTAAAACAGTAACTGCAGAACTCAGTCCAGTGGATCAGGCTAATGAATTCAATCAGCAATTAGATTTTCTAACTCAGCAACTAGCCGAATTCAAGGAAATATTATAGGAAACAAGAATGGCTAACAGGAACATGGAAGTACAATTAAAGCAGACAGAAAAACAACTGTCAAAACAAATAGCAGAAGAATGCCAAGCAGTTCAATTAAGAAGTGGGAAAACATTAAATACCTCACTTCAAAGCAGCAGGAAACCAAGAAATGAACAAGAGGATACTCAAAATCCCTCTGAGGACAATCAGAGCCCAGAGAGGAACAGAGCTGGTGCTGAACGCCCAGACCATGCTCATTCCTGGCGTTCAACGCCAGAAACAAGCATGGATCTGGCGTTGAACGCCCAAAAGGAACATGGTTCTGGCGTTCAAACGCCAGTAACAAGCAAGGAAGTGGGGTTTAACGCCACCCCAGCTTCCACCCCTGGTATTCAAACGCCAGTGGGTGATCAGTCACATACAAGTGCTGATAACAATCCTTCTAAAAAGGCTTCCCAACCCACTTCTGTAGGTAATAAAAACCTGCAGCAACTAAGGTTGAGGAATACAAAGCCAAAATGCCTTATCCTCAAAAACTCCGCCAAGCGGAACAGGATAAGCAATTTGCTCGCTTTGCAGACTATCTCAGGACTCTTGAAATAAAGATTCCGTTTGCAGAAGCACTTGAGCAAATACCCTCTTATGCTAAGTTCATGAAAGAAATCTTAAGTCATAAGAAGGATTGGAGGGAAACTGAAAAAGTCTACCTCACTGAAGAATGCAGTGCAGTCATTCTGAAAAGCTTACCTGAGAAGCTTAAAGATCCTGGGAGCTTTATGATACCATGCACATTAGAGGGTAATTGTATCAAGCAGCTTTATGCGATCTTGGGGCAAGTATCAACCTAATACCTGCATCTACTATCAGAAAGCTTGGTTTAACTGAAGAAATTAAACCAACCAGGATATGTCAACTTGTGATGGCTCCATTAAGTACCCATCAGGCGTGATTGAAGACATGATTGTCAAGGTTGGGCCATTCGCCTTTCCTACTGACTTTGTGGTGCTGGAAATGGAGGAGCATAAGAGTGGCAACTCTCATTCTAGGAAGACCTTTCCTAGCAACTGGCCGAACCCTCATTGATGTCCAAAAAGGGGAAGTAACCTTGAGAGTCAATGAGGAGGAATTCAAGTTGAATGTTGTCAAAGCAATGCAACATCCAGACACCCAAAATGACTGCATGAGTGTTGATATTATTGATTCTCTGGTAAGAGAGGTCAATATGGCTGAGAGTTTGGAATCAGAGCTAGAGGACATCTTTAAAGATGTTCAGCCTGATTTGGAGGAGTCAGAGAAGATAATAGAACCTCTGAAAATCCCTCAAGAAGAGGAGAAACCTCCAAACCCGAACTCAAACCATTACCACCACCTTGAAATATGCATTCTAGGAGAAGGTGATACCTTTCATGTAATTATAAGCTCTACTTTAGAGCCACAGGAAGAGGAAGCACTAATTCAAGTGCTAAGGACACACAAGACAGCTCTTGGGTGGTCCATCAGTGATCTTAAGGGCATTAGCCCAGCCAGATGCATGCACAAGATCTTGTTGGAGGATGACGCCAAACCAGTGGTTCAACCACAAAGGCGGCTGAATCCAGCTATGAAAGAAGTGGTGCAGAAAGAGGTCACT
The DNA here is from genome assembly GCF_014773155.1 of Arachis stenosperma. Taxonomy (NCBI): domain Eukaryota; kingdom Viridiplantae; phylum Streptophyta; class Magnoliopsida; order Fabales; family Fabaceae; genus Arachis; species Arachis stenosperma. The sequence goes on along the minus strand of NC_080380.1, from coordinate 121,827,467 downwards.
AAATTACTAGAGGCTGGGATTATTTATCCTATCTCTGACAGCCCCTGGGTGAGCCCTGTCCAAGTTGTCCCAAAGAAAGGAGGCATGACAGTGGTTCATAATGAAAAAAATGAACTGGTTCCTACAAGGACAGTTACAGGGTGGGTATGTGCATTGATTACAGAAGGCTCAATACAGCCACCAGAAAGGATCATTTTCCTTTACCATTCATAGACCAGATGCTAGAAAGACTAGCAGGTCATGAATACTACTGCTCCTGGATGGATATTCAGGTTATAATCAAATTGCAGTAGATCCCCAGGATCAGGAGAAAACGGCATTCACATGCCCATCTGGAGTATTTGCATACAGAAGGATGCCATTTGGCCTGTGCAATGCACCTGCAACTTTTCAGAGGTGCATGCTCTCAATTTTCTCTGACATGGTGGAAAAATTCCTGGAAGTCTTCATGGATGACTTTTCAGTATTTGGAGACTCATTCAGCTCCTGCCTTAACCATTTAGCACTTGTTCTGAAAAGATGCCAAGAGACTAACCTGGTTTTAAACTGGGAAAAAATGTCACTTTATGGTGACTGAAGGAATTGTCCTTGGGCACAAAATTTCGAACAAGGGGATAGAGGTGGACCAAGCTAAAGTAGAGGTAATTGAAAAATTACCACCACCTGCTAATGTTAAGGCAATCAGAAGCTTTCTGGGGCATGCGGGATTCTATAGGAGGTTTATAAAGGACTTTTCAAAAATCGCCAAACCTCTGAGCAAACCTGCTAGCTGCTGACACGCCATTTATCTTTGATAAAGAGTGTCTGCAGGCATTTGAGACCCTGAAAGCTAAATTGGTCTCAGCACCAATCATCTCTGCACCAGACTGGACATTGCCATTTGAATTAATGTGTGATGCCAGTGACCATGCCATTGGTGCAGTGTTGGGACAAAGGCATGACAAGCTTCTGCATGTCATTTATTATGCTAGCCGTGTTTTAAATGATGCACAGAAAAATTACACAACCACAGAAAAGGAGCTACTTGCAGTGGTTTACGCCATTGACAAATTCAGATCCTATTTAGTAGGATCAAAAGTGATGTGTATACAGATCAGCTGCTCTTAAATATCTACTCACAAAGCAGGATTCAAAACCCAGACTTATAAGATGGGTGCTGCTTCTGCAGGAGTTTGATATAGAAATAAGAGACAGAAAAGGGACAGAAAACCAAGTAGCAGATCACCTGCCCGAATAGAACCAGTGGAAGGGGGTCCCTCCCTCACTGAAATCTCTGAAACCTTTCTGGATGAGCAATGCTGGCCGTCCAGGAGGTGCCATGGTTTGCAGACATTGCAAACTACAAGGCAGTGAGATTCATACCCAGAGTACAGTAAGGTGCAATCAAAGAAATTAATCAGATGCAAAGTACTATCTTTGGGATGAACCATATCTCTTTAAGAGATGCGCAGACGGAGTAATCCGTAGATGTGTGCCTAAAGAAGAAGCACAGAAGATCCTTTGGCATTGCCATGGATCACAGTATGGAGGACATTTGGAAGTGAAACGAACAGCCACAAGAGTCCTCCAAAGTGGCTTCTACTGGCCTACTCTCTACAAAGATTCCCGAGCATTTGTGCTTAATTGTGACAGTTGCCAAAGATCTGGCAATCTACCCACAGTTACGCCATGCCTCAACAAGGGATCTTGGAGATTGAGTTGTTTGATGTATGGGGCATTGACTTCATGGGACCTTTCCCACCATCATACTCAAACACCTATATCCTGGTGGCAGTGGATTATGTATCCAAGTGGGTGGAAGCTATTGCAACACCCACTAATGACACTAAAACAGTGTTAAAGTTCCTCCAGAAACATATCTTCAGCAGATTTGGTATCCCTAGAGTGTTAATCAGTGATGGGGGCACTCATTTCTGTAATAAACAAACTTTATGCTGCTCTGGTACGTTTATGGAGTCAACCACAGGGTAGCTACTCCATATCATCCACAAACTAATGGGCAAGCTGAAGTCTCAAATAGAGACTCAAAAGAATCTGGAACGGACTGTAATTAATCGTAGAAAGGATGGGCAAGAAGCTTGGATGATGCTCTGTGGGCATACAGAACAGCATTTAAGACCCTATAGGGACCTCTCCATACCAGCTGTGTATGGAAAGGCGTGTCACTTGCCAGTGGAATGGAACACAAGGCCTACTGGGCAACCAGATTCCTGAACCTTGATGCCAAGTTAGCTGGGCAACCAGATTCCTAAACCTTGATGCCAAGTTAGCTGGAGAAAGACGATTACTCCAGTTAAATGAGCTAGAGGAATTTAGACTCAATGCTTTCGAAAATGCAAAAATTTACAAAGAGAAAGCAAAAAGATGGCATGATAAGAAATTGTCATCCAGAGTCTTTGAGCCAGGACAGAAAGTTCTGTTATTTAATTCAAGGCTCAAATTATTCCCTGGGAAATTAAAATCCCGGTGGAGAGGTCCATATGTCATTACAAACGTATCACCATATGGATACATAGAGCTTCAGGATAATGACTCTAATAAAAAATTCGTTGTTAATGGACAAAGAGTCAAACATTATCTTGAAGGCAATTTTGAGCAAGAATGCTCAAGACTGAGACTTAATTGAAGAATCAGTGATAGTCCAGCTAATGACATTAAAGAAGCGCTTGCTGGGAGGCAACCCAGCCAATCACAAAATTTAATTTTATTCGTATTCATTAATTAAATTTATTTTGTTTCAGGTATATATCAAGTATCTTCAAAGGTGAAATATCAAATAGTTGAAGTCACAAAGTTACAGGGAAATTTGGAAGCTCACTGGCATAAAAAAGCCAGTGAGAAATACTTTGGGCGTTAAACGCCCAAAAGAAGCTCCCACTGGGCGTTTAACGCCAGTAAGGGTAGCCATCTGGGCGTTAAACGCCAGAAAGATGCACCTTCTGGGCGTTTAACGCCAGTCTGCTAGCATCCTGGGCGTTCAGAAAAACGCCCAGTGAAGAAGGACTTCCTGGCGTTCAACGCCAGAAAGAAGCTCCAATTGGGCGTTGAACGCCCAGGAGAAGCACCATGTGGGCGTTGAACGCCCAAAACATGCACCACATGGGCGTTCAACGCCAGGATGATGGGAGGAGGTACATTTTCGTTTTTTTTTATATAATTTTCAAAATTTTTATGTTTCAATTCATGATTTCTTGCATAAACATATTTTAAATTATCACTTTCAATTCCAAAAGTTTTATCCTAATTTCTAAAATCACTTTTTTGAAATTATTAAATATATCTTAATCCATAAAGCCAAATGGCTTTCCAATTCAATCCATCATCTTTTCAAATTTGTTTCCAACACATCTACTATCTTTTAAAATCTTTTCAAAATTAGAAATTTCAATTCTATCTTTTAAAAATTTTTCATATCTTTCTCTTTTTTTAAAAATTATATCTTTTCTAATCATATCTTTTAAAATCATATCTTCTATCTTATCTCTTTCTTATTTTTCGAAATTTACCCACCCCCTCCCTATATCTTGTGTTCGGCGACTTCCTCCTCAACACCATCCAACACCTGCTCTCCTTCATTGCCTCTTCTTTCTTCTCTTTTGCTTGAGGACAAGCAAAGCTCTAAGTTTGGTGTGTTTTACCCGTGATCAAAAACTATTGTGTCTCTTGATCATGGCCCCTAGAGGGAAGCAAACCACCCAAAAGGGCAAGGAAAAGAGCAATCCAAAGCCCCTCTGGAATCAAGGGAAGTTCTTAACTAAAGAACATTCAGACCATTACTACAAGATAATGAGTCACAGATCAGTGATCCCGGAAGTCAGATTTGATCTGAAAGAAGATGAATATCCGGAGATCCAAGAGCAGATTCGAAACAGGAATTGGGAAATTCTGGCCAATCCTGAAACGAAAGTGGGAAGGAACATGGTTCAGGAATTCTATGCTAATCTATGGCAGACAGAAAGGCAAAGAATCATTGGAGCGGCTCTCTTTGACCATAAGACCGTAGTCAGAGGAAAGATCATTCATACCAATGCTGACAAGATCAGGGAGATATTCAAGATTCCTCAACTGAAGGATGACCCAGACTCCTTTAATAGGAGAATGATGAGGATCAATAAAGGATTGGACAAGATCTTGGAAGATATATGCATCCCTGGAGCCAAGTGGACTACCAGTACAACTGGCAACCCAGTTCAACTCAAAAGAGAAGATCTAAAACCAGTAGCTAGAGGGGCTGGATTTTATTAGTCGTTCCATATTACCCACCAGCAACCGTTCTGAAGTTACCATCAAAAGAGCTGTCATGATTCACTGCATCATGCTAGGAAAAGAAGTGGAAGTCCATCAGCTGATCTCATGTGAGCTATACAAAATTGCAAACAAGAATTCTACGGACGCCAAATTGGCTTATCCAAGCCTAATTTCTATGCTTTGCAAAGATGCTGGAGTGAAGATGGGAATAACTGAATATATCCTAATTGAAAAGCCCATTATTGGAATATCAATGGTCAGACAACAGCAACAAGATGATTCAACCAAGAGGAGAGCACAAGAAGCCCTCCCAGAACTGCCCCAATTCGAATATTGGGAACATCTTGAGGCTTCTATTTCCAGATTGCAAGAAGCTATGGATCAAATAAAGGAAGAGCAAAATAATCAAAGTAGCATGATTTGCAAACTGCTCAAGGAACAGGAGGAGCAAGGGCGTGATCTAAGGGAGCTGAAGCGCCAAAAATTAATCCCTGAAAAGTGCTCCATGGATTAAAAGAACATCTACTACTCAAAATAACAGGTTGCTGAGTTCCAATTTTCCTGCTTTAATTAGTAATAGCGTTTTTATTTTATTTTATTGAAGTTCACCTTAGGAGATATTTAGTAGTAATTAGTATGTCTATTTTGATTTTATTTCCAATTAAGCTATAGTTTATTTTTCTCATCATCATCAGGCATGAATAAAGTAGTAGATTTTATTTTAGAATAAAGAAGTAATCTATATTTTTCGAGTTCTTAATAATAAAATTGATAATTAATTATATGTGGTGGCAATACTTTTTGTTCTCTGAATGAATGCTTGAACAGTGCATAATATGTACTTTGAATTTGATGAATATTGGCTCCTGAAAGGATGAGGAACACGAAAAATATCATTGATGATCTGAAAAATCATGAAATTAATTCTTGAAGCAAGAAAAAGCAGTTCAAAAAAAAAAAAACACAATATTCACAAGCCATGGGCACTAGCCAAGAGTAAAAAGGATCCAAGGCTTTGAGCATCTATGGATAGGAAGGCCCAAGGAAATAAAATCCAGGCCTAAGCGGCTAAATCAAGCTGTCCCTAACCATGTGCTTGTGTCATGAAGATCCAAGTGAAAAGCTTGAGACTGAGTGGTTAAAGTCGTGATCCAAAGCAAAAGAGTGTGCTTAAGAGCTCTGGACACCACTAATTGGGGACTCTAGCAAAGCTGAGTCACAATCTGAAAAGGTTCACCCAGTTATGTGTCTGTGGCATTTTTTGTATCCGGTGGTAATACTGGAAAACAAAGTGCTTAGGGCCACAGGCAAGATCATAAAATAACTGTGTTCAAGAATCAACATACTACACTAGGAGAGTCAATGATACTATCTGAATTCTGAGTTCCTAAGGATGCCAATCATTCTGAAATTTAAAAGATACAGGGAGATGCCAAAACTGTTCAGAAACAAAAAGCTACAAGCCCCGCTCATCTAATAAGAATCTAATCATTTAAAACGCTAAAATATTACTTCTTTATTTCTGTTAAAACCTATTTTATTTATCTAGTTGCTTGAGGACAAGCAACAGTTTAAGTTTGGTGTTGTGATGAGCGGATATTTTGTACGCTTTTTGGGGGTAATTTCATGTAGATTTTAGCATGTTTCAGTTAGTTTTAGTAAAATAATATTAGTTTTTAGGTAAAAATCATATTTCTGGACTTTACTATGAGTTTGTGTGTTTTCTGTGATTTCAGGTATTTTCTGGCTGAAATTGAGGGAGCTGAGCAAAAATCTGACTTAGGCTGAAAAAGGACTACTGATGCTGGATCCTGACCTCCCTGCATTCGAAATGGATTTTCTGGAGCTACAGGAGTCCAATTGATGCGCTCTCAACGGCATTGGAAAGTAGACATCCAGGGCTTTCCAGCAATATATAATAGTCCATACTTTGCGCAAGGATAGACGACGTAACTTGGCGTTAAACGCCAAGTTCATGCTGCTGTCTGGAGTTAAACGCCAGAAAAACGTCATGATCCGGAGTTGAACGCCCAAAACACGTCATAACCTGGAGTTTGACGCCAAGAAAGGCCTTTACACGTGGAAAGCTTTAGTCTCAGCCCCAGCACACACCAAGTGGGCCCCAGAAGTGGATTTCTGCACCAATTATCTTAGTTTATTCATTTTCTGTAAACCTAGGTTACTAGTTTACTATTTAAACAACTTTTACAGACTTATCTTGTACCTCATGACATTTTCAGATCTGAATTACATACTTTGTGACGGCATGAGTCTCTAAACTCCATTGTTGGGGGTGAGGAGCTCTGCAGCGTCTCGATGATTTAATACAATTCCTTGTTTTCCATTCAAACACGCTTGTTCTTATCTAAGATGTTTATTCGCGCTTAATTGTGAAGAAGGTGATGATCCGTGACACTCATCACCTTCCTCAATCCATGAACGTGTGCCTGACAACCACCGTTCTACATCAGAATGAATGAATATCTCTTAGATTCCCCAACAGAATCTTCGTGGTATAAGCTAGATAGATGGCGGCATTCATGAGAATCCGGAAAGTCTAAACCTTGTCTGTGGTATTCCGAGTAGGATTCCAGGATTGAATGACTGTGACGTGCTTCAAACTTGCAACCTGCTGGGCGTTAGTGACAGACGCAAAAGAGGGATTCTATTCCAGTAGGAAGCGGGAACCAACCGGTGATTGGCCGTACTGTGACAGAGTGCGTGAGCATTAGCTTTCACTGCAAGGATGGGAAGTAGCCATTGACAACGGTGACACCCTACATAGAGCTTGCCATGGATAGACCTTGCGTCTGAGAAGAGGATCTCAAGGAAGAGTTGAAGTTCAGAGAACAAAGCATCTCCAAAACTCCAACATATTCTCCATTACTGCACAACAAGTAACGCTAGTATTCTTTGTTATTCTAATATATTCCACAATCCTCTATAAACAAATAACTCTATTGTTCAAGTAATCCAAACAATTTTGTGACATCCTAACTGAGACAAATAAAATAAACATTGATTGCTTCAAGCCAATAATCTCCGTGGGATCGACCCTTACTCACGTAAGGTATTACTTGGACGACCCAGTGCACTTGCTGGTTAGTTGTGCGAATCACAAATTCGTGCACCATTAAGAGAGTAAACAAAAAGAATCATGAGAAGGTAAAACAAGAAGGAGAAAATGAACAAGAAAAGAAGAAAAAAATGATGATGATAATGAAGAAGGAGCAGGTGGAAGAGTTTTGAGTTATCATTAAGTAATTTCAGTGCATTCTGGATTTAAAGAAGGTGCACTTAGTCTGTGCATATTTTGAACTGAGTTTGTTTGTATGTCATCATTAAGTAATTTTGGTGCATTCTAGATTTAAATAAGGTGCACTTTTAGTCTGTGCTTGTATTTGAATTGAATTTGTTTGTATGTTATCATTATTAAATAATTTCAGTACATTCTAGATTTAAATAAAGTGCACTTTTAGTCTGTATTTATTTTGAATTGAGTTTGTTTTTGTGTCATTATCATTAAGTAATTTCGATACATTCTGGATTTAAATAAGATGTACTTGGTCTGTGCTTATTTTGAACCGAGTTTGTTTGTGTATCATCATCATTAAGTAATTTCAGTATATTCTGGATTTAATTTTAGTGCATTCTGAATTTAAATAAGGTGCAATTTTGGTATGAACTTATTTGAACTAAGTTTGTTTGTGTTTCATCATCATTAAGAAATTTTGGTGCATTCTGGATTTGAACTGTTATACATATAAGAAGAACGTCAATGATGATGATAATAATAATAATAACGATAACGATGATGATAATAATGATGATGGAGGAAGAGGAGGAGGAAAAGGAAGGAGGAGATCGAAAAAATTTAAATAAGAAAAGAAAGAGGAGGAGGAGATGGAGGTGGTAGTGATGACGATGATAACGAAAGAAAAAAAATGAGAAAAAAGGAGGAGGAGGAGGAGGAGGAGGAGGAGGAGGAGGAGGAGGAGGAGGAGGAGGAGGAGGAGAAGAAGAAGAAGAAGCAATATCTGTGGGAGGCAGTGACGGACCCAGAAAATTATAATAGTGGAAAAAAATAATATATAAAAATAATAAAAAAAATATCAATATATTTAGATATTTAAATCTTAGAGTATGTTAGTTAGTCAAGTTTTTAATAAATATAATTAATACATTAAAAAACATAATTTATATTAAAAGTATTTTTTTCGTTTCAATGTTTGGTATTATTGTGTGATACGTTTATTATTAATAACAGTGCCTTGTTAAGTATCTCATATCCATCAAATTATTTTTATTAATTATTTTTTATATAATACAGCAAAAAATATAGTTGATAATTAAAAAAATCTATAAAAAATATAACTCAAATTAACTAATTTTAAATTTTTACAAAAATTGTGTGAGAGACAAAAAAAATTTGTGAGAAAAAATAAAAATTTAAATCAAACAACTACAATTATCTTTATATATAAGTATAGATGAGATAATGTCTTTTTATATTATACGAATATTCAAATAATTTGTTAGCATTTAATTATAAAATTGACATTTTTAATATTTATGATAGAAACTTTTCAATAAAAATAATTATTATATGTAAGACTAAAATTAAATTAAATAAAACAATAAAAAATAAATAAATAATATATATTATAAAAAGCTACTAAATATTAATAATTTTATTTATATTTAAAAAACTATATTTGACTTTAGATAACTAGCTAATTAAATTATTATTATTTTTATTATTATTTGTTTTAAATATATATGATATAATAATTTTTATCATTGTATTAATATTTAATAACAAATTTTTTTTACACAATTTTTTTTAAGTGTGGAGGGCAAATAAATTATATCCGTGGACAATTATTTATATACATATATATTTATTATTGTTTTTTAATAAATTTAATAGGGGCAATTTTCCTCACACAAATTAATGTGAGTCCGTTTTCAATGGGAGGAGGAAGAATGCGAAGAAGAAAGAAGAGGAACGCGGAAGAAAAGGAAAAGAAGAAGAAGAAGCGCGTTATGTGAAAAATAATTATAACAACTTGTTGAACTTAGTTAAGTATTTTGCTTAAATATAAAATTTTATTCATAATTTAATTTGATAAAAATTTATTTATTCGATTTTAAAACAATTAACTGTTTAAAACTGTTAATTTCAAATTAAAAAATATGTTTTGCTTGTCATATTTGTTTTAAAATAATAAGAATATATTATTTTTTAATTTAAAATTAACGATTTTAAATCATTAATTTTTTAAAATCGAATAAACATAATTAATCATGGCTCAGGGGTGGTGGACATAATAAACAGGTCCTTTATGCTTTCCGACGAGTAGTTTGGTGGTGGACCTCTTGGTTGTTGATGGCAATACCGAAGATGACTAGAGAATCATTTACTCTTGAGTTAAAGATGTCAGTTTGTACGTAGAGTAGCCTATTACTTATTTTCTATTGCTCCACCTTATTGTGTTGAGCAGTCTTTACTTCAAAAAAAATATAATAATACAACTACGTTTTTTTTATCAAATTAAATTAAATTATTAATTTAAATTATATTTATTTAATTTATAAATTAAAAATTTATAATTTTAAATTATATAAATAAAATTAGATTAATTAAAAAAAAAAATATATTAATACGATCCAAATCGTACCAAAATATAAACAAATTTAACAAACCCATGAGCGAACTTTATGCAAATAAAAAAATTTGTCGCTGTGATGGATGAAGTTTGTATATATTGTAAAAGTTCACCTATCTATTAGGCGAACTTTATAAAATCTCAAAAAAATGAATTATGAAAATAATGTATTTTTTATTTATTTTAAAAATTAATTTTCTTTGTAATTTATAAAAAAAATCCACGAAATCATATACGAATTAAAAATCTCTCACTATTTTCACACACAAAAATGATATACTGTGCACTTGAATTGAAAGAAAAATAAAGGAAAGAGAGAATGAGGGCAGGGGTTACGGATGGTAAAAAATTTGTATTTGTGGGAATTATTGTGAAATCTGTATTTGTGAAAATTATTGTGATGGAAAGACTAATGGAGGTACGCAAAATCTCACAGAAACGAAGTCTGTCTCCACAAATAAATAGGGATGGGATTGAGGTACCTGTTTTATAGGAATTGACAAAATTTTGATAAAAAAATTTATATAAATGTCATTATATATATATATATATATATATATATATATATATAAAGTAATTCTAATTTATTTTATTTAATTTATATATTAAAAATTATATATATATATATTATGTTAAATTTATGTTTGAATTATATTTAATTTAAATATTAATTAAATTATATAAAATTTTATTATAATTATATTAATTTTTAAAAATTAAAATTTAATATCTATAAATATTGGCAACTTGGCAAGTATCTCTTTCTCTCACACAAAAAAAATAAATAGAAATTTATAAGAGATTTGAATTTTAAGTTTGAATTTTATTTTAAAAAATAAAATGTGATTTTTATTTTTAAATAATTTTTTTTATATTTATTTTCAGTTTATTTATAAAATTAATAATAAAATATCACACTTCATTCTTTAAAATAAAATTCAAACTTTAGAAGATTCATCGGCCACATAAAAATCCGTTGCCATCGCTAACAGGAGCCATGACCCTTTGGAATCGTTACAAAGACAAAACCTGACAGCTTTTGTTACTCACTCACTCACTCACTGATGGACATGGTGACAAAGGTACAACCTCGAAATCCTCAACAAACCCACACGAATTACCAGCAAACAGATCCATCCTCCTCCGTACACGTGTGCGGTCAAGATCCATCCGCACGTGTAACGAACGCTTGCGTCATCCTCCTGCCACCATCCAAAAGCACAAGCCACCATTCCGCAACAAAACCCTTTCCCAAACCCACATACACAATGCATGAAGCCATGAACCAACACAAACCAAACAAGACCCACTTGAATAAAATATTTCCTTTTAATACTTTGAAATTAAATATTAAACTTGAATGGATAAATTATGTACTTATGGTGGTCAGGAGTGCGGAGCATAGTTCAATGGGAGCCATGTCCCTGTCCTTCAAAATTTTTATAAAAAAATTAGTCATATTATTACAAAAAAAAACTATAGCTTAAATAGATTAAGTATCATACTTTTTTTAAATTTATGGGATCAACTCTTATTTTTATATTTATTCAATTATTTTTAATTTTAAATATTAACATTTTAGATTTAAATTTAATGGACTTTCATAAATTAAAAATCTTATGAATTTATTCATAAAAATTAAAATCTTATTCTCATTATTATTTATTATTCTCAATATTAATAAAATTTTATAATTTGTGTTAAAATTAGTTGTAATAAAATTAATTTCTTTTATCTATATAATTATTTATTTTACAATAACATCTTAGATTTGGGCTTCAATAAACTTTTACAAATTAAAAACTTTATTAACCTATTTATACAAACTAAAATCTTATTCTCATTATTATTATTGTTCTCATTATTAACTAGGTTTTACAATTTTATCGTTGGAATTAGTTACAGTAAAATTATTTTTTTATCTATATAGTTATTTATTTATAATTTTAATTCTAAAATTTCTAAAGTTTTATAATATATGTCTACATGTTATTTATTGTCATATTAGTAATAAACTGATAAGTAAAAACTAGTGCTCACAGATACTAATAAGTGCACCAGATCATTCAAGTAATAATATGATGAGTGGATATCGTTCTCACAAGAATTAAAGGATTGAGTAAGCAAATATTGGATTGAATCGCTAATTAAATTGATTGAACTTAAATTGAGGGTAGAGACCATGTCTTACTTGAAACTTTGAATGCTTGAATGCTTAAGGAGGAAGCGATGAACGTGTAATTAATTGAGAGAAAATAGTGATTAAGAATGTCAAGAATTTCGGAGATGTTTATTTTTCAGAAAAATTAAACCTTGTGTTTATCTATTCTGAGGCATGCAAGGTCTTTTCACGATAAATAAAAAATAATTAAATTTTAATTCATTGGCAATTCAATTTATCTTTAATTAGTCAATCACCAATTCCTTGGTCAATCGATTAAGAATAGAGGTTTAGCACAATACTGATTTAGTTTCAAATAAATTCAAAAGTAGTTCTAGGTCGAATTATATGTCACGTATTCAAACTAGCCCTAAACAATTGAGAATTAAGAGAAAGACAACGTCGTATACTTTTTAAAACACTATTCCTAGTCAAATAAAAAAGTCATGAGAAAGAGTTTTCAAGCTGTAATTCCGATATTAAATTTTTTAAAGTAATAAACAAAATTCAAAATAGAGTTAGAATATTTCAATACTTCTAAGTCTTAAAGAATGAAGAACGAAAATTCAATCTTAAAAATAGATCAATTCATAATCTCAAAATAAAATAAAAAATATATTAATAATCCATGAAAAATAAATAGAGCTCCTAACCCTTAATAAGGAATTAGTGACTCATGGAGAAAGATAAAAAACAAAGATGAAAAGATGCAGCTAGGGTTCCGTCCTTTTTTGTGAATTGCATTCACTATTTATATCCTAGGTTACCTAAAATTCAAATTCAAACTAAATCTCATCTTATCTTATAAGAAGAATAAGATAATTAATAAGAATAATTTAAACTCTAACTAAAATCAAATCTTAACTTAACAAAATCTTCTCAATATTAACCGAATGTACACCCACTACAAGAAAAAAGGCCTATGACCACGCTTATTTTTGCCACGCTTTTGTGAGGGTGGCGATTGAATAGAGATTTGGATACGTTTTTCTCCGCGCTTCAAAAGCGTGGCGAAAAGGGTCAATGGCCACGCTTTTGTAAGCGTGGCGACAGGGTTTCATTACGGTAACGCTTATAAAGCGTGGCCATATCCTAGTACTCTTTCGGCACGCTTTAAAAGCGTGGCCAAAAGGTTTTTTTTTAAAAAAAACCTAATAACCCAGCCCCCAACCCAATAACCCTCAAACTTGGCCAAAGGCTTTGATCGGGACTCTCTTACTCTCAACTCTTACCGTCACTCTCATCAATGGCAACCTTAGAAGAGCTCAGATCCCCCCCGTCACTAGCACGGCCCTCACTATGCCGTTAGCCTTGTCTCTTCGTCACCTCTGCCCTAGCATCCAACAGCGTCAGCGTCATTTTTTTACCGTCTCCTCCTCAGCCATCTTACAATTTTGATGCTTGTAGGGACATGAGTGGGAAAAGGCTGAGATACTTATGTAATTCATTGGTGAGAATTTCAGATAAGCGTATGGAGATGCTTTGTCCCTTCCGTCTCTCTGCTTTCCTACTGTCTTCATCCAATCCTTCTTACTCTTTTCCATAGCAAGCTGTATGTTGGGCATCACCGTTCTCAATGGCTACAGTCCCGTCCTCTCAGTGAAAATGTTCAACGCGCTCTGTCATAGCATGGCTATTCAGCTGTCGGTTCTCGATCATGTCGGAATAGAATCCAGTGATTCTTTTGCGTCTATCACTAAACGCCACAATCGCGAGTTTGAAGCTCGTCACAGTTATTCAATCCTTGAATCCTACTCAGAATACCACAGACAAGGTTTAGACCTTCCGGATTCTCCTGAATACTGCCATCAATTCTAGCTTATACCACGAAGATTCTGATTAAGGAATCCAAGAGATATCCACTCAATCTAAGGTAGAACGGAGGTGGTTGTCAGGCACACGTTCATAGGTGAGAATGATGATGAGTGTCACGAATCATCACATTCATCAAGTTGAGGAACAAGTGATATCTTAGAACAAGAATAAGCTAAATTGAATAGAAGAACAATAGTAATTGCATTAATACTCGAGGTACAGCAGAGCTCCACACCTTAATCTATGGTGTGTAGAAACTCCACCGTTGAAAATACATAAGAACAAGGTCTAGGCATGGCTGTGAGGCCAGCCCCATGATCTAAGAACTAGATGTCCAAAGATGATCCTAAGATCTAAAATGATCAAAAGATTTCAAATACAATAGCAAAAGGTCCTATTTGTAGAGAACTAGTAGCCTAGGGTTTACAAAGATGAGTAAATGACATAAAAATCCACTTCCGGGCCCACTTGGTGTGTGTTGGGCTGAGCATTGAAGCTTTCATGTGTAGAGACTTTTCTTGGAGTTAAACGCCAGCTTTTGTGCCAGTTTAGGCGTTTAACTCCCATTCTTGTGCCAGTTCCGGCGTTTTACGCCAGAATTCTTGAGCTGACTTGGAATGCCTGTTTGGGCCATCAAATCTCAGGAAAAGTATGGACTATTATACATTGCTGGAAAGCCTAGGATGTCTACTTTCCAACGCAGTTGAGAGTGCGCCAATTGGGCTTCTGTAGATCCGGAAAATCCACTTCGAGTGCAGGGAGGTCAGAATCCAACAACATCTGCAGTCCTTTTTAGCCTCTGAATCAGATTTTTGCTCAGGTCCCTCAATTTCAGCCAGAAAATACCTAAAATCACAGAAAAACACACAAACTCATAGTAAAGTCCAGAAAAGTGAATTTTAACTAAAAACTAATAAAAATATAATAAAAACTAACTAAAACATACTAAAAAAAATGCCGAAAAGCGTATAAATTATCCGCTCACACAACACCAAACTTAAATTGTTGCTTGTCCCCAAGCAACTGAAAATCAAATAAGATAAAAGAGAATATACAATGAATTCCAAAAACATCTATAAAGATCAGTATTAATTAGATGAGCGGGGCTTTTAACTTTTTACCTCTGAACAGTTTTGGCATCTCACTCTATCCCTTGAAATTCAGAATGATTGGCTTCTATAGGAACTCAGAATCCAGATAGTGTTATTGATTCTCCTAGTTAAGTATGATGATTCTTGAACACAGCTACTTTATGAGTCTTGGCCGTGGCCCAAAGCACTCTGTCTTCCAGTATTACCATCGGATACATACATGCCACAGACACATAACTGGGTGAACCTTTTCAGATTGTGACTCAACTTTGCTAGAGTCCCCAATTAGAGGTGTCCAGGTTTCTTAAGCACACTCTTTTTGCCTTGGATCACGACTTGATTTATATTTTTTTTTTGTTTCTCTTTTTTTCGTTTTTTTTCTTTGCATTCACTGCTTTTTCTTGCTTCAAGAATCATTTTTATGATTTTTCAGATCCTCAGTAACATGTCTCCTTTTTCATCATTCTTTCAAGAGCCAATTATTCATGAACAACAAATTCAAAAGACATATGCACTGTTCAAGCATACATTCAGAAGTCAAAGTATTGCCACCACATCAAAATAATTAATCTGTTATAAAATTCAAAATTCATGCAATTCTTCTCTTTTTCAATTAAGAACATTTTCATTTAAGAAAGGTGATGGATTCATAGGACATTCATAACTTTAAGGCATAGACACTAAGACACTAATGATCACAAGACACAAACATAGATAAACATAAGCATGAAAATTTGAAAAATAGAAAAATAAAGAACAAGGAAATTAAAGAACGGGTCCCTTAGTGATGGCGGCTTGTTCTTCCTCTTGAAGATCTTATGGAGTGCTTGAACTCCTCAATGTCTCTTCCTTGCCTTTGTTGCTCCTCTCTCATGATTCTTTGATCTTCTCTAATTTCATGGAGGAGGATGGAATGTTCTTGGTGCTCCACCCTTAGTTGTCCCATGTTGGAACTCAATTCTCCTAGGGAGGTGTTGATTTGATCCTAGTAGTTTTGTGGAGGAAAGTGCATCCCTTGAGGCATCTCAGAGATTTCATGATGAGTTGGATCTCTTGTTTGCTCCATCCTTTTCTTTGTGATGGGCTTGTCCTCATCAATGAGGATGTCTCCCTCTATGTTAATTCCAACTGAATAACAGAGGTGAAAAAGATGAGGGAAGGCTAACCTTGTCAAGGTAGAGGACTTGTCCGCCACCTTATAAAGTTCTTGGGATATAACCTCATGAACTCTACTTCCTCTCCAATCATGATGCTAAGAATGATGATAGCCCGGTCTACAGTAACTTCGGACCGGTTGCTAGTGGGAATGATTGAGCGTTGGATAAACTCCAACCATCCCCTAGCCACGGGCTTGAGGTCATGCCTTCTCAGTTGAACCGGCTTCCCTCTTGATTCTCTCTTCCATTGAGCGCCTCTTCACAAATGTCTATGAGGACTTGGTCCAACCTTTGATCAAAGTTGACCCTTCTAGTGTAAGGGTGTTCATCTCCTTGAATCATGGGCAAGTTGAATGCCAACCTTACATTTTCCAGACTAAAATCTAAGCATTTCCCCCGAACCATTGTAAGCCAATTCTTTGGGTCCGGGTTCACACTTTGATCGTGGTTCTTGGTGATCCATGCATTGGCATAGAACTCTTGAACCATTAAAATTCCGACTTGTTGAATGGGGTTGGTAAGAACTTCCCAACCTCTTCTTCAAATCTCATGTCGGATCTCCGGGTATTCACTCTTTTTGAGTTTGAAAGGGACCTCGGGGATCACCTTCATGGCCACAACTTCATAGAAGTGGTCTTGATGCACCCTTGAGATGAATCTCTCCATTTCCCATGACTCGGAGGTAGAGGCTTTTGCCTTTCCTTTCCTCTTTCTAGAGGTTTCTCCGGCCTTAGGTGCCATAAATGGTTATGGAAAAATAAAAAGCAACGCTTTTACCACACCAAACTTAGAAGGTTTGCTCGTCCTCGAGCAAAAGAAGAAAGAAGAGAGTAGAAGAAGAAGAAATAGGAGGAGATGGAGGGGGCTTTGTGTTTTGGCCAAGGGGGAAGAAGTAGTGTGTAGGTTGTGTGAAAATGAAGGAGTGAAGATGGGTTTATATAGGGGTGGAGAGAGTGGTAGGGTTCGGTTATGTATGGGTGGGTTTGGGAGGGAAAGTGGTTTGAATTTGAATGGTAAGGTAGGTGGGGGTTTATGAAGGATCGATGTGAGTGGTGAAGAGAATGGTGGGATTTGATAGGTGAGGATTTTTTGGGGAAGAGGTGTTGAGGTGATTGGTGAATGGGTGAAAAGAGAGAGAGAGTGGTGGGGAAGGTGGGGATCCTGTGGGGTCCACAGATCCTGAGGTGTCAAGGATAATTCATCTCTGCACCAAGTGGCGAGCAAAATTGCTCTTTCTGCCAATCCTGGCGTTAAATGCTGGGCTGGTGCCCTTTCTGGCGTTTAACGCCAGCTGATGTCCTGGCGTTAAACGCCAGTCTGGTGCCCCTTTCTGGCGTTAAACGCCAGTCTGGTGCCCCTTTCTGGCGTTAAACGCCAGTCTGGTGCCCCTTTTTGGCGTTAAACGCCCAGAATGGTGCCAGACTGGGCGTTAAATGCCCATTTGCTGCCCTTACTGGCGTTTAAACGCCAGCAAGATTTTCCTCCAGGGTGTGCTGTTTTTTTTCTGTTTTTCATTCTGTTTTACTTTTTCAATTGATTTTGTGACTTCCCATGATCATCAACCTATAGAAAACACAAAATAACAAAGGAAAATAGATAAATATGACATTAGGTTGCCTCTGGTGCACGAAATTGTGATCAATACTTTTCAAAACATAAACAATCCCTAGTAATGGCTCCAAAGACTTGGTGCTCAATACCATGGCATAAACACAACTTCGCACAACTAACCAGCAAGTGCACTGGGTCGTCCAAGTAATAAACCTTACGCGAGTAAGGGTCGATCCCACGGAGATGGTGGTATGAAGCAAGCTATGGTCATCTTGTAAATCTCAGTCAGGCAGACTCTAATGGGTATGGTGATAAACGAATAAAGCATAAAGATAAAGATAGAGATACTTATGTATATCATTGGTGTAAGGGCTTCAGACAAGCGTATGAAGATGCCTTCCCTTCCGTCTCTCTGCTTTCTACTGCCTTCATCCAATCCTTCTTACTCCTTTCCATGGAAAGCTCGTGTAGGGTTTCACTGTTGTCAGCAGCTACCTCCCATCCTCTCAGTGAAAATACGTCCCTGATGCTCTGTCACAGCATAGGCTAATCATCTGTCGGTTCTCGTTCAGGCCGGAATAATATCCATTGATACTTTGCGTCTGTCACTAACGCCCTAGCCTGCTAGGAGTTTGAAGCACGTCACAATCATTCAATCATTGAATCCTACTCAGAATACCACAGACAAGGTGAGACCTTCCGGATTCTCTTGAATGCCGCCATCAGTTCTTGCCTATACCACGAAGACTCTGATCTCACGGAATGGCTGGCTCGTTTGTCAGGCGAGCACTCGGTTGTCAGGCGATCAACCATGCATCGTGCAATCAGAAATCCAAGAGATATTCACTAAGCCTCGAATGCTTGTAGAACAAGAGTGGTTGTCAGTCACTTTGTTCATGGGTGAGAATGATGATGGGCGTCAATCATCACCTCATCAAGTTGAAGAACAAGTGATATCTTGGACAAAGAACAAGCGGAATTGAATAGAAGAACAATAGTAATTGCATTAATACTCGAGGTACAGCAGAGCTCCACACCTTAATCTATGGTGTGTAGAAACTCCACCGTTGAAAATACATAAGAACAAGGTCTAGGCATGGCCGAATGGCCAGCCTCCCAATGATCTAAGATAGCATAAAAACGAAGATAGCTACCAAAGTCCTCTAATACAATAGTAAAAGGTCCTACTTATAGATAACTAGTAGCCTCAGGTGTACAAAGATGAGTAAATGACATAAAAATCCACTTCCGGGCCCACTTGGTGTGTGCTTGGGCTGAGCAATGAAGCATTTTCGTGTAGAGACTCTCCTTGGAGTTAAACGCCAGCTTTTATGCCAGTTTGGGCGTTTAACTCCCATTTAGGTGCCAGTTCCGGCGTTTAACGCTGGAATTTCTTGAGGTGACTTTGAACGCCGGTTTGGGCCTTCAAATCTTGGGCAAAGTATGGACTATCATATATTGCTGGAAAGCCCAGGATGTCTACTTTCCAACGCCGTTGAGAGCGCGCCAATTGGGCTTCTGTAGCTCCAGAAATCCACTTCGAGTGCAGGGAGGTCAGAATCCAACAGCATCTGCAGTCCTTTGAGTCTCTGGATCAGATTTTTGCTCAGATCCCTCAATTTCAGCCAGAAAATACCTGAAATCACAGAAAACACACAAACTCATAGTAAAGTCCAGAAAAGTGAATTTTAACTAAAAACTAATAAAAATATACTAAAAACTAACTAAAAGATATCAAAAACATACTAAAAACAATGCCAAAAAGCGTACAAATTATCCGCTCATCACAACACCAAACTTAAATTGTTGCTTGTCCCCAAGCAACTGAAAATCAAATAAGATAAAAAGAAGAGAATATGCAATGAACTCCAAAAACATCTATGAAGATCAGTATTAATTAGATGAGCGGGGCTTTTAGCTTTTTGCCTCTGAATAGTTTTGGCATCTCACTTTATCCTTTGGAATTCAGAATGATTGGCTTCTTTAGGAACTCAGAATCCGGATAGTGTTATTGATTCTCCTAGTTAAGAATGATGATTCTTGAACACAGCTACTTTATGAGTCTTGGCCGTGGCCCAAAGCACTCTGTCTTCCAGTATTACCACCGGATACATACATGCCACAGACACATAATTGGGTGAACCTTTTCAGATTGTGACTCAGCTTTGCTAGAGTCCCCAATTAGAGGTGTCCAGGGTTCTTAAGCACACTCTTAGTTGCCTTGGATCACAACTCTTATTCTTTTCTTTTTCTTTCTTTCTTTTCTTCTCTTTTTTTTCTTTTTCGGTTTTTTTTTTTGCTTGCTTTCTTTCCTTTTTTTTTTGTATTCACTGCTTTTTCTTGCTTCAAGAATCATTTTTATGATTTTTCAGATCCTCAGTAACATGTCTCCTTTTTCATTCTTTCAAGAGCCAACATTCATGAACCACAAATTCAAAAGACATATGCACTGTTTAAGCATACATTCAGAAGACAAAAATAATGCCACCACATCAAAAATAATTAAACTGTTATAAAATTCAAAATTCATGCAATTCTTTCCTTTTCAATTAAGCACGTTTTTATTAAAGAAAGGTGATGGATTCATAGGACATTCATAACTTTAAGGCATAGACACTAAGACACTAATGATCACAAGACACAAACATGGATAAACATAAGCATAAAATTCGAAAAAACAGAAGAATAAAGAACAAGGAAATCAAGGAACGGGTCCACCTTAGTGATGGCGGCTCTTTCCTCTTGAAGATCCTATGGAGTGCTTGAGCTCCTCAATGTCTCTTCCTTGTCTTTGTTGCTCCTCCCTCATGATTCTTTGGTCTTCTCTAATTTCATGGAGGAGAATGGAGTGTTCTTGGTGCTCCACCCTTAGTTGTCCCATGTTGGAACTTAGTTTCCTAGGGAGGTGTTTACTTGCTCCCAATAGTCTTGTGGAGGAAAGTGCATCCCTTGAGGCATCTCAGGGATCTCTTGATGAGAGGGGGTCTTGTGTGCTCCATCCTTTCTTGGTGATGGGCTTGTCCTCATCAATAGGGGTATCTCCTTCTATGTCAACTCCAACTGAATAACAGAGGTGACAAATGAGATGAGGAAAGGCTAGCCTTGCTAAGGTGGAAGACTTGTCCGCCACTTTATAGAGTTCTTGGGCTAACCTCATGAACTTCCACTTCTTCTCCAATCATGATGCTATGAATCATGATAGCCCGGTCTAGAGTAACTTCGGACCGGAATGATTGAGCGTTGAATGAACTCTAACCATCCTCTAGCCACGGGCTTGAGGTCATGCCTTCTCAATTGGACCGGCTTGCCTCTTGAATCTCTCTTCCATTGTGCGCCCTCTTCACATATAACTGTGAGGACTTGGTCCAACCTTTGATCAAAGTTGACCCTTCTTGTGTAAGGGTGTTCATCTCCTTGCATCATAGGCAAGTTGAACGCTACCCTCACACTCTCCGGACTAAAATCCAAGTATTTCCCCCGAACCATAGTAAGATAATTCTTTGGATCCGGGTTCACACTTTGATCATGGTTCTTGGTGATCCATGCATTGGCATAGAACTCTTGAACCATCAAGATTCCGACTTGTTGAATGGGGTTGGTAAGTACTTCCCAACCTCTTCTTCGGATCTCATGGCGGATCTCTGGATATTCACCCTTTTGAGTGAAAAGGGGACCTCGGGGATCACCTTCTTCAAGGCCACAACTTCATAGAAGTGGTCTTGATGCACCCTTGAGATGAATCTATCCATCTCCCATGACTCGGAGGTGGAAGCTTTTGCCTTCCCTTTCCTCTTTTTAGAGGTTTCTCCGGCCTTGGATGCCATAATGGTTATGGAAAACGAAAAAGCAACGCTTTTACCACACCAAACTTAAAATGTTTGCTCGTCCTCGAGCAAAGAAGAAGAAAGAAGAGAGTAGAAGAAGAAGAAATGAGGAAGAGGGAGAAGGTGGTGTGTTCGGCCAAGAAGGGAAAGAAGGGGTGTTTAGGTTGTGTGAAAATGAAGGGTTGAAGAAGGGTATATATAGGAGAGAGGGGGAGTAAGGGTTCGGCCATTATGGGTGGGTTTGGGAGGGAAAGTGGTTTGAATTTGAAGGGTGAGGTTGGTGGGGATTTATGAAGGATGGATGTGAGTGGTGAAGAGAAAGATGGGATTTGATAGGTGAAGGGTTTTTGGGGAAGAGGTTTTGAGGTGATTGGTGAGTGGGGGAAGAGAGAGAGAGTGGTGGTGGGGTCCTGTGGGGTCCACAGATCCTGTGGTGTCAAGGAAAAGTCATCCCTGCACCAAGTGGCATCAAAATTCACGTTTTGAGCCATTTCTGGCGTTAAACGCCGGGCTGGTGCCCATTCCTGGCGTTTAACGCCAGGTTGTTGCCCTTTACTGGCGTTTAACGCCAGTCTGGTGCCCTTTCTGGCGTTAAACGCCCAGAATGGTGCCAGACTGGGCGTTAAACGCCCAACAGCTAGCATTACTGGCGTTTGAACGCCAGCTTCTTCTCCTCCAGGGTGTGCTGTTTTTTCTTCCTGTTTTTCATTCTGTTTTTGCTTTTTTCATTGTATTTGTGACTTCTTATGATCATCAACCTACAAAAAAGTAAAATAACAAAAGAAAATAGTTAACTATAAAACATTGGGTTGCCTCCCAACAAGCGCTTCTTTAATGTCATTAGCTTGACAGAGGACTCCCATGGAGCCTCAGAAATACTCAGAATCGTGTTGGAACCTCCCAACACCAAACTTAGAGTTTGAGTGGGGGTTCAACACCAAACTTAGAGTTTGGTTGTGGCCTCCCAACACCAAACTTAGAGTTTGACTGTGGGGGCTCTGCTTGGCTCTGTTTTGAGTGAAGCTCTTCATGCTTCCTCTCCATGATGATAGAGGGATGTCCTTGGGCCTTAAACACCAAGGATTCTTCATTCACTTGAATGATCAATTCTCCTCTATCAACATCAATCACAGCCTTTGCTGTGGCTAGGAAGGGTCTGCCAAGGATGATGGATTCATCCATGCACTTCCCAGTCTCTAGGACAATAAAATCAGTAGGAATGTAATGGTCTTCAATCTTCACCAAAACATTCTCTACAAGTCCATGAGCTTGTTTTCTTGAATTGTCTGCCATCTCTAATGAGATTCTTGCAGCTTGCACCTCAAAGATCCCTAATTTCTCCATTACAGAGAGGGGCATGAGGTTTACACTTGACCCTAAGTCACACAAGGCCTTCTTGAAGGTCATGGTGCCTATAGTACAAGGTATAGAAAACTTCCCAGGATCCTGCCTCTTTTGAGGCAGTTTCTGCCTAGACAAGTCATCCAGTTCTTTGGTGAGCAAAGGTGGTTCATCCTCCCAAGTCTCATTTCCAAATAACTTGTCATTTAGCTTCATGATTGCTCCAAGGTATTTAGCCACTTGCTCTTCAGTGACATACTCATCCTCTTCAGAGGAAGAATACTCATCAGAGCTCATGAATGGCAGAATTAAGTCCAATGGAATCTCTATGGTCTCATTTTGAGCCTCAGATTCCCATTGTTCCTCATTGAGGAACTCAGAGGAGATTGGTGCACGCCCATTGGGGTCTTCCTTAGTGGCGTCCACCTCCTCTCTTTCCTCTCCATATTCGGCCATGGTTATGGCTTTGCACTCTCCTTTTGGATTTTCTTCTGTATTACTTGGGAGAGTACTAGGAGGGGGTTCAGTGACTTTCTTACTCAGCTGACCCACTTGTCCTTCCAAATTCCTAATGGAGGACCTTGTTTCATTCATGAACTTTGAGTGGTTTTGATTAGATCAGAGACCATTGTTGCTAAGTCAGAGGTATTCTGCTTAGAACTCTCTGTCCGTTGCTGAGAAGATGATGGAAAAGGCTTGTTATTGCCAATTCTGTTTCTTCCACCATTATTGTTATTGAAACCTTGTTGAGGTCTCTCTTGATTCTTCCATGAGAAATTTGGGTGATTTCTCCATGAAGAATTATAGGTGTTTTCATAGGGTTCTCCTAGGTAATTCACCTCTTCCATTGAAGGGTTCTCAGGATCATAAGCTTCTTCCTCAGATGAAGCTTCCTTAGTACTGCCAAGTGCATTTTGCATTCCAGACAGACTTTGAGAAATTAAATTGACTTGTTGAGTCAATATCTTGTTCTGAGCCAATATGGCATTCAGAGTGTCAATCTCAAGAACTCCTTTCTTCTGACTAGTCCCATTGTTCACAGGATTCCTTTCAGAAGTGTACATGAATTGGTTATTTGCAACCATTTCAATTAGCTCTTGAGCCTCTGTAGGCGTCTTCTTCAGATGAAGAGATCCTCCAGCAGAGCTATCCAAAGACATCTTGGATAGTTCAGAGAGACCACATAGAAGATACCTATGATGCTCCATTCAGAAAGCATGTCTGAGGGACATCTTCTGATTAATTGTTTGTATCTTTCCCAAGCTTCATAGAGGGATTCTCCATCCTTTTGTGTGAAGGTTTGGACTTCCACTCTAAGCTTACTCCATCTTTGAGGTGGAAAGAACTTGCCAAGAAGGCATTGACTAGCTTTCCCAAGAGTCCAGACTTTTCTTTAGGTTGAGAATCCAACCATATTCTAGCTCTGTCTCTTACAGCAAAAGGGAATAGCATCAGTCTGTAGACCTCAGGGTTACCCCATTAGTCTTGACTGTGTCACAGATTTGCAAGAATTCAGCTAAGAACTGATGAGGATCTTCCATTGGAAGTCCATGGAACTTGCAATTCTGTTGCATTAGAGAAACTAATTGAGGCTTAAGCTCAAAGTGTTTGCTCCAATGGCAGGGATAGAGATGCTTCTCCCATAGAAATCAGGAGTAGTGCGTGAAGTCACCCAGCACCTTCCTTGCATTGTTGGCATTGTTGTTTTTTCGGCTGCCATGGGTTCTTCTTCCTTGAAGAATTCGGTCAGGTCCTCAACAGAGAGTTGTGCTTTAGCTTCTCTTAGCTTTCTCTTCAAGGTCCTTTCAGGTTCAGGATCAGCTTCAACAAGAATGCCTTTGTCTCTGCTCCTGCTCATATGAAAGAGA